>NC_053023.1:609032393-609159725 GCF_003073215.2 Triticum urartu
TAGCATGAATAATAAACATTTATCATGATATAAGGAAATAAATAATAACTTTATTATTGCCTCTAGGGCATATTTCCTTCACTCCCCCCTACGGTACTACCGCCCAGCAAAGAGGACTAGAAGACAGAGGAAGGACTGGCCCAGCGCGGTACTGCCGGACGGGCTTAGTACGGTACTGCCGCGGTGGCAGGGCGGTACTACCGCTCTGGAGCGGTACCACTGCACCTACAACCGCTGTAGGTGCCGCTCAACCCGACACGAGAAATGCCCCCCTCGAGTCGAGGCGGTAGTGGCCCGGTACCGCAGCGGTACTACCGCTGAGGACCACAAGCGGTACTACCGCTGGGCACCGCGGTACTATCGTTGGGGCTAAAGACAGCTCAATCTGCAGGGTAAAAGACCTCCAACGACGCGGGAAGGCCCAGAGGGTGTGAAACGAAAGTGTACGTGATGATTCCACCCTAGCCAAACCAAAGCGGACCCCCTCTTGATAGTACAGTGACTCCTAAGAAACTAGTCCACCAACAAGAAACCAAAGAGCTACACCGTCTTGAAAAACACTCCGAGGGGAGAGAAATCGTCTCGAGCCAAAGGATGAAACTCTGAAACGCTCAACGCACAAGGTTAGTCCGCAAATATGTTGTCATCAATCACCAAAACTACATCGAGAGAGATATGCCTTAACAATCTTCCCCCTTTTGGTGGATTGATGACAACCAGGGATTTGCACAGGGAAAAGACATAAAAGTAAGGATACTTAGAACTAAAAAATATAGACGGGCTCCCCCTGAATGTGTGCACCTAGTTGGTAGTGCCTTTGGAATGCAAGACACACACATTCGGATCAACACTCCCCCTATATTTTATAGTCCAAAAATTCTAAGCACAGGATATATGAGAGCAGGGTATAAAACAGGATAAGCATGCAATTCATAAGATACTACAATACTGAATAGACATAGATAATAAGGTAACGATAGCATAGCATATGTCTCACATCATATGACTAGAACTTAGGTCTCACTGGCACCGAACCAAACCAAACCAAACAAAGACAACGAGAAAACACAAGACACCACAAACCACAAAGACACACTCGCAACACGGCAACAACACAAATCCCTAAACTCTCTCCCCCTTTGGCATCGAGACACCAAAAGGGCAAAGAGTGTTGCTACGGCTCCAGGTGATGGCAAGCTAAGAATCTCGAACATCACATCTCAGCGTGATCGTCTGCACCTCCGTCGTTGGTCGGAAACTGCTCGGCGTCTGAATCGGTCCAAGGGCAATACTGGTGAATCCATTCCTCCTCTTCAGTGATCTGCCCCTTAGAACCGCTGGCAACGGTCGCACCCAGGTGACGCATGAGCTCCTTGTGACGCACCCTGGCCTGCTTCTCAGCCACATGAGTCATGTACTAACCATGAGACTCCATGCAGAAAAGCTTCTTCATCTTGCGTTTAAGCTTCTTTGCCTAAGAAGGTTCTGCACTAGACGGCCCAAAGTCCTCCTTGTGATCATCGGCCGCAGCCCCACCCTCGGTCTCCATGTTAGCAGCAGTAGATGGACCCCCGGGTTTAAGCGCTGGGGTGCCCCAATTGTCCTTCTTCCTCAGACGCTTGATCTCATGAGAAACAAATTCTCCAGTTTCCAACATCACTCTAGGATAGACACATGCTCAGGCCTTCTCAATGAGCCTCATGATGAATGGACCATATATCGGGCACTTGCGCTCAGAAACGGCAGAGAATTCAGACCACATAACATGAGAAATGTCTAGGCTCTCTCCAGTGTTTGCTTCCTTCTCATGCTGGCAGAAAAGAAGCATGTCCACGAGATAGGAGTGGACCATATCTAGATTCCCGACGCGAGGGAAGAGAGTCTCACGGAAGACATGATGAAGGATGTCCAGATAGGCAGACAATTCATAGGTTTCCTTCTTAGTCACTGGGTGAACCTTCACAGTACAGTAGGGCCAAAGGGCTTGCTTGTGAGTGGATGTAGCATTGCGGTGAGGGCGGAAGCTGACTGGAGTCTCAAGCCCGCGATCTTCCACCTCAAGTAACTCCATGAAGGCCTGCCACTTGATAGAAAGCAACTTGCCATTGGTCATCCAAGTCAGAGTCCTATCGGCATCAATTCCAAGATGAACGGTAGCAAAGAATTGAGCCACCAAATCTGCATCAAAATCCTTATTGAACTGCATGATCATGAGAATGTTCAGCTGAGAACACATCTGAAGGGCTTCGCCAAAGTACTCAGGGTCCTTCTCCATATCATCCGTGTCGATGGAGCGTACATCAACATAGAGATTCTTCTTGGCCTTGATCACATCAAAATAGATGGCAAACTGAAAGCAGTTCCAGAACGGGCGGTTGACCAAAGTGGGATCTTAGTCTTCCTCATAGGGGTTGCGATGACGCTTTGCCCAAAACTCCTTGGCAGTCATCTCAGTCACAATCTTTCCCTTTGTCTTGTTGGCGGATCTCTTCGACTGCTGAGGTGGTGGTGGAGCACTTGAGGTTGTGCCTGCTGGCGGCGGTTGAGTACTAGAGGAACCACCTCCTGACTCAAAAGTGGGGTAGCGCTTTGACGTTGCACGACCGGGGTTGACACGGCGAACCTGCTGCTCAGGATGATCATCACCTGGAACCAAACACACGACCAGAAGAAATACAAGAAAGAAAAGAGCATAAGCCACCAAACAAAACAACAAGGATCAAAGCGTGGTAGGAAAAAGACGGAACTGGGCATACAACGGTAGTACTACGACCAACCAGCGGCAGTACCACCCCAGTGGTAGTACCGTGAAATAAGAGCAGTAGTACCGCTTGAGCGGTAGTACCGCTCGAGGCGAGCGGTAGTACCGTGCCAGATGGGGAATGACGGTTCTTCACTACCGTGGTCAGATCCGGCACTACCGGAGATGCCAAATTCAAAAATAAGCCTACCAAACTTCAATCCACAGAGCCTAGAAGCCATCTCCATCCTACTCAAGCCTTGCCTTAGCCAAAAGACAAGAAGAACAATACCTATTGCCCCTAAAAACTAGATGCAAGATCTAGGCAAAGAGAGAACGAGAACGGGGGCAATACCGGCATCCATGGCAAGAGGACGAGGTGGGGATCGACTCCACTGGAGGAAATGGAGAGGGACGACACGAAAACGGCGGTCGGCCGGGCCCCTCTTGCGGCGAGAGGTTGCAGGAGCAACGAAGAAGACGAGTGGGGGCGAGTGGATATGGGGAGAAGCAACTCCCCCTGCCCCGACTTAACCCCCAGTCGCCCGCCCCGCAGCGGTAGTACCGCTGGGTGGGCGGTAGTACCGCTTGACGCTTGTCAGCGGTAGTACCGCTCACGCAGCGGTAGTACCGCCCTGCCGCAAAAAGATCCGACCAAACCGGGCAGAACACACGAGCGGAAACCGAGACAAAATGAAAAGACACACACACAAAACCGACAAGAAGAAAGAAGATACACACCTCTCCAAGAGAGGACGGTGGCCGAGGCCACCTATGTTTGAGTTTAGAGGTGTGGCGCCGCGAAGATTTACCTTGGGCCCATGACCAACACTCATCTTTGAAGCACAAGTACCATAAAGAAATGGCTAATGTGAAAGATTTTGGTTAGTTTATGCATTATATGTAGGGGAACATAGTAATTTCAAAATTTTCCTACGCACATGCAAGATCATGGTGATGCATAGCAACGAGAGGGGAGAGTGTTGTCTACGTACCCTCGTAGACCGACAGCGGAAGCGTTATGACAACGCGGTTGATGTAGTCGTACGTCTTCATGGCCCGACCGATCAAGCACCGAAACTACGGCACCTCCGAGTTTTAGCACACGTTCAGCTCGATGACGATCCCCGGACTTCGATCCAGCAAAGTGTCGGGGAAGAGTTCCGTCAGCACGACGGTGTGGTGACGATCTTGATGTTCTACTATCGCAGGGCTTCGCCTAAGCACCGCTACAATATTATCGAGGAGTATGGTGGAGGGGGGCACCGCACACGGCTAAGAAAACGATCACGAGAATCAACTTGTGTGTCTAGAGGTGCCCCCTGCCCCCGTATATAAAGGAGCAAGGGGGGGGGGGGTGCGGCCGGCCCTAGGAGGAGGCGCGCCAGAGGAGTCCTACTCCTACCGGGAGTAGGACTCCCCCCTTTCCCTAGTTGGATTAGGACTTGGGGGGAAGGAGGAGAGGGAAGAAAGGAAAGGGGGGGGGGGGCGCCGCCCCCCTCCTTGTCCAATTCGGACTTGGGGGGGGGGGAAGGGGCGCGCGGCAGTCCCTAGGCCTCCTCTCCTCTTCCTCCACTAGGCCCATTAAGGCCCATTAGGTTACCGGGGGGTTCCGGTAACCTCTCGGTACTCCGGTAAAATGCCGATTTCACCCGGAACACTTCCGATGTCCAAACATAGGCTTCCAATATATCAATCTTTATGTCTCGACCATTTCGAGACTCCTCGTCATGTCCGTGATCACATCCAGGACTCCGAACAAACTTCGGTACATCAAAATATATAAACTCATAATGAAAATGTCATCGTAACGTTAAGCGTGTGGACCCTACGGGTTCGAGAACAATGTAGACATGACCGAGACACGTCTCCGGTCAATAAACAATAGCGGAACCTGGATGCTCATATTGGCTCCTACATATTCTACGAAGATCTTTATCGGTTAGACCGCATAACAACATACGTTGTTCCCTTTGTCATCGGTATGTTACTTGCCCGAGATTCGATCGTCGGTATCTCAATACCTAGTTCAATCTCGTTACCGGCAAGTCTCTTTACTCGTTTCGTAATACATCATCTCGCAACTAACTCATTAGTTGCAATGCTTGCAAGGCTTATGTGATGTGCATTACCGAGAGGGCCCAGAGATACCTCTCCGACAATCGGAGTGACAAATCCTAATCTCGAAATACGCCAACCCAACATGTACCTTTGGAGACACCTGTAGAGCTCCTTTATAATCACCCAGTTACGTTGTGACGTTTGGTAGCACACAAAGTGTTCCTCCGGCAAACGGGAGTTGCAATAATCTCATAGTCATAGGAACATGTATAAGTCATGAAGAAAGCAATAGCAACATACTAAACGATCGGGTGCTAAGCTAATGGAATGGGTCATGTCAATCACATCATTCTCCTAATGATGTGATCCCGTTAATCAAATGACAACACATGTCTATGGTTAGGAAACATAACCATCTTTGATTAACGAGCTAGTCAAGTAGAGGCACACTAGTGACGTTTATTTGTCTATGTATTCACACAAGTATTATGTTTCCGGATAATACAATTCTAGCATGAATAATAAACATTTATCATGATATAAGGAAATAAATAATAACTTTATTATTGCCTCTAGGGCATATTTCCTTCAGTCTCCCACTTGCACTAGAGTCAATAATCTAGATTACACAGTAATGATTCTAACACCCATGGAGCCTTGGTGCTGATCATGTTTTGCTCGTGGAAGAGGCTTAGTCAACGGGTCTGCTACATTCAGATCCGTATGTATCTTGCAAATCTCTATGTCTCCCACCTGGACTAGATCCCGGATGGAATTGAAGCGTCTCTTGATGTGCTTGGTTCTCTTGTGAAATCTGGATTCCTTTGCCAAGGCAATTGCACCAGTATTGTCACAAAAGATTTTCATTGGACCCGATGCACTAGGTATGACACCTAGATCGGATATGAACTCCTTCATCCAGACTCCTTCATTTGCTGCTTCCGAAGCAGCTATGTACTCCGCTTCACATGTAGATCCCGCCCACGCTTTGTTTAAAACTGCACCAACTGACAGCTCCACCGTTTAATGTAAACACGTATCCGGTTTGCGATTTAGAATCGTCCGGATCAGTGTCAAAGCTTGCATCAACGTAACCATTTACGATGAGCTCTTTGTCACCTCCATATATGAGAAACATATCCTTAGTCCTTTTCAGGTATATTTCAGGATGTTCTTGACCGCTGTCCAGTGATCCACTCCTGGATTACTTTGGTACCTCCCTGCTAGACTTATAGCAAGGCACACATCAGGTCTGGTACACAGCATTGCATACATGATAGAGCCTATGGCTGAAGCATAGGGAACATCTTTCATTTTCTCTCTATCTTCTGCAGTGGTCGGGCATTGAGTCTTACTCAACTTCACACCTTGTAACACAGGCAAGAACCCTTTCTTTGCTTGATCCATTTTGAACTTCTTCAAAACTTTGTCAAGGTATGTGCTTTGTGAAAGTCCAATTAAGCGTTTTGATCTATCTCTATAGATCTTAATGCCTAATATGTAAGCAGCTTCACCGAGGTCTTTCATTGAAAAACTCTTATTCAAGTATCCCTTTATGCTATCCAGAAATTCTATATCATTTCCAATTAATAATATGTCATCCACATATAATATCAGAAATGCTACAGAGCTCCCACTCACTTTCTTGTAAATATAGGCTTCTCCAAAAGTCTGTATAAAACCAAATGCTTTGATCACACTATCAAAGCGTTTATTCCAACTCCGAGAGGCTTGCACCAGTCCATAAATGGATCGCTGGAGCTTGCACACTTTGTTAGCTCCTTTTGGATCGACAAAACCTTCTGGTTGCATCATATACAACTCTTCTTCTAGAAATCCATTCAGGAATGCAGTTTTGACATCCATTTGCCAAATTTCATAATCATAAAATGCGGCAATTGCTAACATGATTCGGACAGACTTAAGCATCGCTACGGGTGAGAAGGTCTCATCGCAGTCAACCCCTTGAACTTGTCGAAAACCTTTTGCAACAAGTCGAGCTTTGTAGACAGTAATATTACCGTCAGCGTCAGTCTTCTTCTTGAAGATCCACTTATTCTCAATTGCTTGCCGATCATCGGGCAAGTCAACCAAAGTCCACACTTTGTTCTCATACATGGATCCCATCTCAGATTTCATGGCTTCAAGCCATTTCACGGAATCTGGGCTCACCATCGCTTCTTCATAGTTTGTAGGTTCATCATGATCTAGTAGCATGACTTCCAGAACAGGATTACCGTACCACTCAGGTGCGGATCTTACTCTGTTTGATCTACGAGGTTCAGTAGTAACTTGATCTGAAGTTCTATGATCATCATCATTAACTTCGTCACTAATTGATTTAGGTGTCAGAGAAACCGGTTTCTGTGATGTACTACTTTCCAATAAGGGAGCAGGTACAGTTACCTCATCAAGTTCTACTTTCCTCCCACTCACTTCTTTCGAGAGAAACTCCTTCTCTAGAAAGAATCCATTTTTAGCAACGAATGTCTTGCCTTCGGATCTGTGATAGAAGGTATACCCAAAAGTCTCCTTTGGGTATCCTATGAAGACACAATTCTCCGATATGGGTTCGAGCTTATCAGGTTGAAGCTTTTTCACATAAGTATCACATCCCCAAACTTTAAGAAACGACAACTTTGGTTTCTTGCCAAACCATAGTTCATAAGGCGTCGTCTCAACGGATTTTGATGGTGCCCTATTTAACGTGAATGCGGCCGTCTCTAAAGCATAGCCCCAAAACGATAGCGGTAAATCTGTAAGAGACATCATAGATCGCACCATATCAAGTAAAGTACGATTACAACGTTCGGACACACCATTACGCCGTGGTGTTCCGGGTGGCGTGAGTTGCGAAACTATTCCACATTGTTTCAAATGTACACCAAACTCGTAA
The DNA here is from genome assembly GCF_003073215.2 of Triticum urartu. Taxonomy (NCBI): domain Eukaryota; kingdom Viridiplantae; phylum Streptophyta; class Magnoliopsida; order Poales; family Poaceae; genus Triticum; species Triticum urartu. The sequence goes on from NC_053023.1 coordinate 609,040,091, forward strand.
CTCAAATATTCTCCTCCACGATCAGATCGTAGGAATTTTATTTTCTTGTTACGATGATTTTCAACTTCACTCTGAAATTCTTTGAACTTTTCAAACGTTTCAGACTTGTGTTTCATTAAGTAGATATACCCATATCTGTTTAAGTCATCTGTGAAGGTGAGAAAATAACGATATCTGCCACGAGCCTTAACATTCATCGGACCACATACATCTGTATGTATGATTTCCAACAAATCTGTTGCTCTCTCCATAGTACCGGAGAACGGCGTTTTAGTCATCTTGCCCATAAGGCACGGTTCGCAAGTACCAAGTGATTCATAATCAAGTGGTTCCAAAAGTCCATCAGTATGGAGTTTCTTCATGCGCTTTACACCGATATGACTTAAACGACAGTGCCACAAATAAGTTGCACTATCATTATCAACTCTGCATCTTTTGGCTTCAACATTAGGAATATGTGTATCACTACTATCGAGATTCATAAAGAATAGACCACTCTTCAAGGGTGCATGACCATAAAAGATATTACTCATATAAATAGAACAACCATTATTCTCTGATTTAAATGAATAACCGTCTCGCATCAAACAAGATCCAGATATAATGTTCATGCTCAACGCTGGCACCAAATAACAATTATTTAGGTCTAATACTAATCCCGAAGGTAGATGTAGAGGTAGCGTGCCGACCGCGATCACATCAACTTTGGAACCATTTCCCACGCGCATCGTCACCTCGTCCTTTGCCAGTGTTCGCTTAATCCGTAGTCCCTGTTTCGAGTTGCAAATATTAGCAACAGAACCAGTATCAAATACCCAGGTGCTACTGCGAGCTCTAGTAAGGTACACATCAATAACATGTATATCACATATACCTTTGTTCACCTTGCCATCCTTCTTATCCGCCAAATACTTGGGGCAGTTCCGCTTCCAGTGACCAGTCTGCTTGCAGTAGAAGCACTCAGTTTCAGGCTTAGGCCCAGACTTGGGTTTCTTCTCCTGAGCAGCAACTTGCTTGCTGTTCTTCTTGAAGTTCCCCTTCTTCTTTCCTTTGCCCTTTTTCTTGAAACTAGTGGTCTTGTTGACCATCAACACTTGATGCTCCTTCTTGATTTCTACCTCCGCAGCCTTTAGCATTGCGAAGAGCTCGGGAATTGTCTTATCCATCCCTTGCATATTATAGTTCATCACGAAGCTCTTGTAGCTAGGTGGTAGTGATTGGAGAATTCTGTCAATGACGCAATCATCTGGAAGATTAACTCCCATTTGAATCAAGTGATTATTATACCCAGACATTTTGAGTATATGCTCACTGACAGAACTGTTCTCCTCCATCTTGCAGCTATAGAATTTATTGGAGACTTCATATCTCTCAATCCGGGCATTTGCTTGAAATATTAACTTCAACTCCTGGAACATCTCATATGCTCCATGACGTTCAAAACGTCGTTGAAGTCCCGATTCTAAGCCGTAAAGCATGGCACACTGAACTATCGAGTAGTCATCAGCTTTGCTCTGCCAGACGTTCATAACATCTGGTGTTGCTCCAGCAGCAGGCCTGGCACCCAGCGGTGCTTCCAGGACGTAATTCTTCTGTGCAGCAATGAGGATAATCCTCAAGTTACGGACCCAGTCCGTGTAATTGCTACCATCATCTTTCAACTTTGCTTTCTCAAGGAACACATTAAAATTCAACGGAACAACAGCACGGGCCATCTATCTACAATCAAACATAAACAAGCAAGATACTATCAGGTACTAAGTTCATGATAAATTTAGGTTCAATTAATCATATCACTTAAGAACTCCCACTTAGATAGACATCCCTCTAATCATCTAAGTGATCACGTGATCCAAATCAACTAAACCATAACCGATCATCACGTGAAATGGAGTAGTTTTCAATGGTGAACATCGCTATGTTGATCATATCTACTATATGATTCACGCTCGACCTTTCGGTCTCAGTGTTCCGAGGCCATATCTGCATATGCTAGGCTCGTCAAGTTTAACCTGAGTATTCCGCGTGTGCAAAACTGCACCCGTTGTAGATGGACGTAGATCTTATCACACCCGATCATCACGTGGTGTCTAGGCACGACGAACTTTGGCAACGGTGCATACTCAGGGAGAACACTTTTTATCTTGAAATTTAGTGAGAGATCATCTTATAATGCTACCGTCAATCAAAGCAAGATAAGATGCATAAAAGATAAACATCACATGAAATCAATATAAGTGATATGATATGGCCATCATCATCTTGTGCTAGCGATCTCTATCTTCGAAGCACCGTCATGATCACCATCGTCACCGGCGCGACACCTTGATCTCCATCGTAGCATCGTTGTCGTCTCGCCAATCTTATGCTTCTACGACTATCGCTACCGCTTAGTGATAAAGTAAAGCATTACAGGGCGATTGCATTGCATACAATAAAGCGACAACCATATGGCTCCTGCCAGTTGCCGATAACTTGGTTACAAAACATGATCATCTCATACAATAAAATTTAGCATCATGCCTTGACCATATCACATCACAACATGCCCTGCAAAAACAAGTTAGACGTCCTCTACTTTGTTGTTGCAAGTTTTACGTGGCTGCTACGGGCTTAAGCAAGAACCAATCTTACCTACGCATCAAAACCACAACGATAGTTTGTCAAGTTGGTGCTGTTTTAACCTTCGCAAGGACCGGGCATAGCCACACTCGGTTCAAGTAAAGTTGGAGAAACTGACACCCGCCAGCCACCTGTGTGCAAAGCACGGCGGTAGAACCAGTATCGCGTAAGCATACACGTAATGTCGGTCTGGGCCGCTTCATCCAACAATACCGCCGAACCAAAGTATGACATGCTGGTAAGCAGTATGACTTATATCGCCCACAACTCACTTGTGTTCTACTCGTGCATATAACATCAAACCATAAAACCTAGGCTCTGATACCACTGTTGGGGACTGTTGGGGAACGTAGTAATTTCAAAAAAATCCTACGCACACGCAAGATCATGGTGATGCATAGCAACGAGAGGGGAGAGTGTTGTCATGTACCCTCGTAGACCAAAGCGGAAGCGTTGACGCAACGTAGAGGAAGTAGTCGTACGTCTTCCTAGTCCAACTGATCCAAGCACCATTACTCCGGCACCTCCGAGTTCTTGGCACACATTCAGCTCGATGACGCTCCCCAGGCTCCGATCCAGCAGAGCTTCGGGGAGGAGTTTCGTCAGCACGACGACGTGGTGACAATCTTGATGTTCAATCGTTGCAGGGCTTCGCCTAAGCACCGCTACAATATGACCGAGGTGGAATATGGTGGAGATGGGCACCGCACACGGCTAAGGAACGATCACGAAGATCAACTTGTGTGTCCTAGGGTGCCCCCTTGCCCCCGTATATAAAGGAGCCAAGGGGAGGGGGCGGTCGGCCAAGGAGGGCGCGCCAAGGGGGAGTCCTACTCCCACCGGGAGTAGGACTCCCTTCTTTCCTAGTTGGAGAAGGAGAAGTGGGAAAGAGGAGGAAGAGGGAAAGGAAAGGGGGGGCGCCGCCCCCTCTCCTTGTCCTATTCAGACTAGGGAGGGGAGGGGCGCGCGGACACCTCTTGTCTCATTTCCTCTTCTCCCTTAGGGCCCATGTAGGCCCAATAACCCCCCCGGGGGGGTTCCGGTAACCCCCCGGTACTCCGGTAAAATCCCGATTTCACCCGGAACGATTCCGATATCCAAATATAGGCTTCCAATATATCGATCTTTATGTCTCGACCATTTCGAGACTCCTTTTCATGTCCATGATCACATCCGGGACTCCGAACTAACTTCGGTACATCAAAAATCATAAACTCATAATGAAACTGTCATCGTAACGTTAAGCGTGTGGACCCTATGGTTCGAGAACAATTTAGACATGACCGAGACACGTCTCTGGTCAATAACCAATAGCGGAACCTGGATGCTCATATTGGCTCCTACATATTCTACGAAGATCTTTATCGGTCAGACCGCATAACAACATACGTTGTTCCCTTTGTCATCGGTATGTTACTTGCCCGAGATTCGATCGTCGGTATCTCAATACCTAGTTCAATCTCGTTACCGGCAATTCTCTTTACTCGTTCCGTAATACATCATCTCACAACTAACTCATTAGTTGCAATGCTTGCAAGGCTTATGTGATGTGCATTACCGAGAGGGCCCAGAGATACCTCTCCGACAATCGGAGTGACAAATCCTAATCTCGAAATACGCCAACCCAACATGTACCTTTGGAGACACCTATAGAGCACCTTTATAATCACCCAGTTACGTTGTGACGTTTGGTAGCATGGTAGCACACAAAGTGTTCCTCCGGCAAACGGGAGTTGCATAATCTCATAGTCATAGGAACATGTATAAGTCATGAAGAAAGCAATAGCAACATACTAAACGATCGGGTGCTAAGCTAATGGAATGGGTCATGTCAATCAGATCATTCACCTAATGATGTGATCCCGTTAATCAAATAACAACTCTTTGTCCATGGTTAGGAAACATAACCATCTTTGATTAACGAGCTAGTCAAGTAGAGGCATACTAGTGACACTCTGTTTGTCTATGTATTCACACATGTATTATGTTTCCGGTTAATACAATTCTAGCATGAATAATAAACATTTATCATGATATAAGGAAATAAATAATAACTTTATTATTGCCTCTAGGGCATATTTCCTTCACTCCCCCCTACGGTACTACCGCCCAGCAAAGAGGGACTAGAAGACAGAGGAAGGACTGGCCCAGCGCGGTACTGCCGGACGGGCTTAGTACGGTACTGCCGCGGTGGCAGGGCGGTACTACCGCTCTGGAGCGGTACCACTGCACCTACAACCGCTGTAGGTGCCGCTCAACCCGACACGAGAAATGCCCCCCTCGAGTCGAGGCGGTAGTGGCCCGGTACCGCAGCGGTACTACCGCTGAGGACCACAAGCGGTACTACCGCTGGGCACCGCGGTACTATCGTTGGGGCTAAAGACAGCTCAATCTGCAGGGTAAAAGACCTCCAACGACGCGGGAAGGCCCAGAGGGTGTGAAACGAAAGTGTACGTGATGATTCCACCCTAGCCAAACCAAAGCGGACCCCCTCTTGATAGTACAGTGACTCCTAAGAAACTAGTCCACCAACAAGAAACCAAAGAGCTACACCGTCTTGAAAAACACTCCGAGGGGAGAGAAATCGTCTCGAGCCAAAGGATGAAACTCTGAAACGCTCAACGCACAAGGTTAGTCCGCAAATATGTTGTCATCAATCACCAAAACTACATCGAGAGAGATATGCCTTAACAATCTTCCCCCTTTTGGTGGATTGATGACAACCAGGGATTTGCACAGGGAAAAGACATAAAAGTAAGGATACTTAGAACTAAAAAATATAGACGGGCTCCCCCTGAATGTGTGCACCTAGTTGGTAGTGCCTTTGGAATGCAAGACACACACATTCGGATCAACACTCCCCCTATATTTTATAGTCCAAAAATTCTAAGCACAGGATATATGAGAGCAGGGTATAAAACAGGATAAGCATGCAATTCATAAGATACTACAATACTGAATAGACATAGATAATAAGGTAACGATAGCATAGCATATGTCTCACATCATATGACTAGAACTTAGGTCTCACTGGCACCGAACCAAACCAAACCAAACAAAGACAACGAGAAAACACAAGACACCACAAACCACAAAGACACACTCGCAACACGGCAACAACACAAATCCCTAAACTCTCTCCCCCTTTGGCATCGAGACACCAAAAGGGCAAAGAGTGTTGCTACGGCTCCAGGTGATGGCAAGCTAAGAATCTCGAACATCACATCTCAGCGTGATCGTCTGCACCTCCGTCGTTGGTCGGAAACTGCTCGGCGTCTGAATCGGTCCAAGGGCAATACTGGTGAATCCATTCCTCCTCTTCAGTGATCTGCCCCTTAGAACCGCTGGCAACGGTCGCACCCAGGTGACGCATGAGCTCCTTGTGACGCACCCTGGCCTGCTTCTCAGCCACATGAGTCATGTACTAACCATGAGACTCCATGCAGAAAAGCTTCTTCATCTTGCGTTTAAGCTTCTTTGCCTAAGAAGGTTCTGCACTAGACGGCCCAAAGTCCTCCTTGTGATCATCGGCCGCAGCCCCACCCTCGGTCTCCATGTTAGCAGCAGTAGATGGACCCCCGGGTTTAAGCGCTGGGGTGCCCCAATTGTCCTTCTTCCTCAGACGCTTGATCTCATGAGAAACAAATTCTCCAGTTTCCAACATCACTCTAGGATAGACACATGCTCAGGCCTTCTCAATGAGCCTCATGATGAATGGACCATATATCGGGCACTTGCGCTCAGAAACGGCAGAGAATTCAGACCACATAACATGAGAAATGTCTAGGCTCTCTCCAGTGTTTGCTTCCTTCTCATGCTGGCAGAAAAGAAGCATGTCCACGAGATAGGAGTGGACCATATCTAGATTCCCGACGCGAGGGAAGAGAGTCTCACGGAAGACATGATGAAGGATGTCCAGATAGGCAGACAATTCATAGGTTTCCTTCTTAGTCACTGGGTGAACCTTCACAGTACAGTAGGGCCAAAGGGCTTGCTTGTGAGTGGATGTAGCATTGCGGTGAGGGCGGAAGCTGACTGGAGTCTCAAGCCCGCGATCTTCCACCTCAAGTAACTCCATGAAGGCCTGCCACTTGATAGAAAGCAACTTGCCATTGGTCATCCAAGTCAGAGTCCTATCGGCATCAATTCCAAGATGAACGGTAGCAAAGAATTGAGCCACCAAATCTGCATCAAAATCCTTATTGAACTGCATGATCATGAGAATGTTCAGCTGAGAACACATCTGAAGGGCTTCGCCAAAGTACTCAGGGTCCTTCTCCATATCATCCGTGTCGATGGAGCGTACATCAACATAGAGATTCTTCTTGGCCTTGATCACATCAAAATAGATGGCAAACTGAAAGCAGTTCCAGAACGGGCGGTTGACCAAAGTGGGATCTTAGTCTTCCTCATAGGGGTTGCGATGACGCTTTGCCCAAAACTCCTTGGCAGTCATCTCAGTCACAATCTTTCCCTTTGTCTTGTTGGCGGATCTCTTCGACTGCTGAGGTGGTGGTGGAGCACTTGAGGTTGTGCCTGCTGGCGGCGGTTGAGTACTAGAGGAACCACCTCCTGACTCAAAAGTGGGGTAGCGCTTTGACGTTGCACGACCGGGGTTGACACGGCGAACCTGCTGCTCAGGATGATCATCACCTGGAACCAAACACACGACCAGAAGAAATACAAGAAAGAAAAGAGCATAAGCCACCAAACAAAACAACAAGGATCAAAGCGTGGTAGGAAAAAGACGGAACTGGGCATACAACGGTAGTACTACGACCAACCAGCGGCAGTACCACCCCAGTGGTAGTACCGTGAAATAAGAGCAGTAGTACCGCTTGAGCGGTAGTACCGCTCGAGGCGAGCGGTAGTACCGTGCCAGATGGGGAATGACGGTTCTTCACTACCGTGGTCAGATCCGGCACTACCGGAGATGCCAAATTCAAAAATAAGCCTACCAAACTTCAATCCACAGAGCCTAGAAGCCATCTCCATCCTACTCAAGCCTTGCCTTAGCCAAAAGACAAGAAGAACAATACCTATTGCCCCTAAAAACTAGATGCAAGATCTAGGCAAAGAGAGAACGAGAACGGGGGCAATACCGGCATCCATGGCAAGAGGACGAGGTGGGGATCGACTCCACTGGAGGAAATGGAGAGGGACGACACGAAAACGGCGGTCGGCCGGGCCCCTCTTGCGGCGAGAGGTTGCAGGAGCAACGAAGAAGACGAGTGGGGGCGAGTGGATATGGGGAGAAGCAACTCCCCCTGCCCCGACTTAACCCCCAGTCGCCCGCCCCGCAGCGGTAGTACCGCTGGGTGGGCGGTAGTACCGCTTGACGCTTGTCAGCGGTAGTACCGCTCACGCAGCGGTAGTACCGCCCTGCCGCAAAAAGATCCGACCAAACCGGGCAGAACACACGAGCGGAAACCGAGACAAAATGAAAAGACACACACACAAAACCGACAAGAAGAAAGAAGATACACACCTCTCCAAGAGAGGACGGTGGCCGAGGCCACCTATGTTTGAGTTTAGAGGTGTGGCGCCGCGAAGATTTACCTTGGGCCCATGACCAACACTCATCTTTGAAGCACAAGTACCATAAAGAAATGGCTAATGTGAAAGATTTGGTTAGTTTATGCATTATGGGGGGAGGGAAAGTTCATTGAGAGAACAATACTCCCCCTATGTCCATTTTTGGTTAGTTTATGCATTATATGTAGGGGAACATAGTAATTTCAAAATTTTCCTACGCACCATGCAAGATCATGGTGATGCATAGCAACGAGAGGGGAGAGTGTGTCTACGTACCCTCGTAGACCGACAGCGGAAGCGTTAGACAACGCGGTTGATGTAGTCGTACGTCTTCATCGGCCCGACCGATCAAGCACCGAAAACTACGGCACCTCCGAGTTTTAGCACACGTTCAGCTCGATGACGATCCCCGGACTTCGATCCAGCAAAGTGTCGGGGAAGAGTTCCGTCAGCACGACGGTGTGGTGACGATCTTGATGTTCTACTATCGCAGGGCTTCGCCTAAGCACCGCTACAATATTATCGAGGAGTATGGTGGAAGGGGGGCACCGCACACGGCTAAGAAAATCGATCACGAGAATCAACTTGTGTGTCTAGAGGTGCCCCCTGCCCCCGTATATAAAGGAGTCAAGGGGGGGGGGTGCGGCCGGCCACTAGGAGAGGCGCGCCAGAGGAGTCCTACTCCTACCGGGAGTAGGACTCCCCCCTTTCCTAGTTGGATTAGGACTTGGGGGGAAGGAGGAGAAGGAGAGAGAGAGAAGGAAGGGGGGCGCCGGCCCCCTCTCCTTGTCCTATTCGGACTAGGGGGGGAGGGGCGCGTGGCCCAGCCCTGGCAACCTCTCCTCTCTTCCACTAAAGCCCACTAAGGCCCATATACCTCCCGGGGGGTTCCGGTAACCTCCCGGTACTCCGATAAAATCCTGATTTCACCCGGAACACTTCCGATATCCAAATATAGGCTTCCAATATATCAATCTTTATGTCTCGACCATTTCGAGACTCCTCGTCATGTCCGTGATCACATCCGGGACTCTGAACAAACTTCGGTACATCAAAATGCATAAACTCATAATATAACTGTCATCAAAACCTTAAGCGTGCGGACCCTACGGTTCGAGAACAATGTAGACATGACCGAGACACGTCTCCGGTCAATAACCAATAGCGGAACCTGGATGCTCATATTGGCTCCCACATATTCTACAAAGATCTTTATCGGTCAGACCGCATAACAACATACGTTGTTCCCTTTGTCATCGGTATGTTACTTGCCCGAGATTGGATCGTCGCTATCTCAATACCTAGTTCAATCTCGTTACCGGCAAGTCTCTTTACTCGTTTCGTAATACATCATCTTGCAACTAACTCATTAGTTGTAATGCTTGCAAGGCTTATGTGATGTGCATTACCGAGAGGGCCCAGAGATACCTCTCCTACATTCGGAGTGACAAATCCTAATCTCGAAATACGCCAACCCAACATGTACCTTTGGAGACACCTGTAGAGCACCTTTATAATCACCCATTTACGTTGTGACGTTTGGTAGCACACAAAGTGTTCCTCCAGCAAACGGGAGTTGCATAATCTCATAGTCATAGGAACATGTATAAGTCATGAAGAAAGCAATAGAAAGATACTAAACGATCGGGTGCTAAGCTAATGGAATGGGTCATGTCAATCAGATCATTCACCTAATGATGTGATCCCGTTAATCAAATAACAACTCTTTGTCCATGGTTAGGAAACATAACCATCTTTGATTAACGAGCTAGTCAAGTAGAGGCATACTAGTGACACTCTGGTTTGTCTATGTATTCACACAAGTATTATGTTTCCGGATAATACAATTCTAGCATGAATAATAAACATTTATCATGATATAAGGAAATAAATAATAACTTTATTATTGCCTCTAGGGCATATTTCCTTCAGTCTCCCACTTGCACTAGAGTCAATAATCTAGATTACACAGTAATGATTCTAACACCCATGGAGCTTTGGTGCTGATCATGTTTTGCTCGTGGAAGAGGCTTAGTCAACGGGTCTTCTACATTCAGATCCGTATGTATCTTGCAAATCTCTATGTCTCCCACCTGGACTAGATCCCAGATGGAATTGAAGCGTCTCTTGATGTGTTTGGTTCTCTTGTGAAATCTGGATTCTTTTGCCAAGGCAATTGCATCAGTATTGTCACAAAAGATTTTCATTGGACCCGATGCACTAGGTATGACACCTAGATCGGATATGAACTCCTTCATCCAGACTCCTTCATTTGCTGCTTCCGAAGCAGCTATGTACTCCGCTTCACATGTAGATCCCGCCACCACGCTTTGTTTAGAACTGCACCAACTGACAGCTCCACCGTTTAATGTAAACACGTATCCGGTTTGCGATTTAGAATCGTCTGGATCAATGTCAAAGCTTGCATCAACATAACCATTTACGATGAGCTCTTTGTCACCTCCATATATGAGAAACATATCCTTAGTCCTTTTCAGGTATTTCAGGATGTTCTTGACCGCTGTCCAGTGATCCACTCCTGGATTACTTTGGTACCTCCCTGCTAGACTTATAGCAAGACAGACATCAGGTCTGGTACACAGCATTGCATACATGATAGAGCCTATGGCTGAAGCATAGGGAACATCTTTCATTTTCTCTCTATCTTGTGCAGTGGTCGGGCATTGAGTCTTACTTAATTTCACACCTTGTAACACAGGCAAGAATCCTTTCTTTGCTTGATCCATTTTGAACTTCTTCAAAACTTTGTTAAGGTATGTGCTTTGTGAAAGTCCAATTAAGCGTCTTGATCTATCTCTATAGATCTTAATGCCCAATATGTAAGCAGCTTCACCGAGGTCTTTCATTGAAAAACTCTTATTCAAGTATCCCTTTATGCTATCCAGAAATTCTATATCATTTCCAATTAATAATATGTCATCCACATATAATATCAGAAATGCTACAGAGCTCCCACTCACTTTCTTGTAAATATAGGCTTCTCCAAAAGTCTGTATAAAACCAAATGCTTTGATCACACTATCAAAGCGTTTATTCCAACTCCGAGAGGCTTGCACCAGTCCATAAATGGATCGCTGGAGCTTGCACACTTTGTTAGCTCCTTTTGGATCGACAAAACCTTCTGGTTGCATCATATACAACTCTTCTTCTAGAAATCCATTCAGGAATGCAGTTTTGACATCCATTTGCCAAATTTCATAATCATAAAATGTGGCAATTGCTAACATGATTCGGACAGACTTAAGCATCGCTACGGGTGAGAAGGTCTCATCGTAGTCAACCCCTTGAACTTGTCGAAAACCTTTTGCAACAAGTCGAGCTTTGTAGACAGTAATATTACCGTCAGCGTCAGTCTTCTTCTTGAAGATCCATTTATTCTCAATTGCTTGCCGATCTTTGGGAAAGTCAACCAAAGCCCACACTTTGTTCTCATACATGGATCCCATCTCAAATTTCATGTCTTCAAGCCATTTTGCGGAATCTGGGCTCACTATCGCTTCTCCATAGTTCGTAGGTTCATCATGATCTAGTAGCATGACTTCCAGAACAGGATTACCGTACCACTCTGGTGCGGATCTTACTCTGGTTGATCTACGAGGTTCAGTAGTATCTTGTTCTGAAGTTTCATGATCATCATCATTAGCTTCCTCACTAATTGGTGTAGGTGTCACAGAAACCGGTTTCTGTGATGTACTACTTTCCAATAAGGGAGCAGGTACAGTTACCTCATCAAGTTCTACTTTCCTCCCACTCACTTCTTTCGAGAGAAACTCCTTCTCTAGAAAGTTTCCGAATTTAGCAACAAAAGTCGCCTTCGGATCTGTGATAGAAGGTGTATCCAATAGTTTCCCTTGGATATCCTATGAAGACACATTTCTCCGATTTGGGTTCGAGCTTATCAGGTTGAAGCTTTTTCACATAAGCATCGCAACCCCAAACTTTTAGAAACGACAACTTTGGTTTCTTGCCAAACCACAGTTCATAAGGCGTCGTCTCAACAGATTTTGATGGTGCCCTATTTAACGTGAATGCGGCCGTCTCTAAAGCATAACCCCAAAACGATAGCGGTAAATCAGTAAGAGACATCATAGATCACACCATATCTAGTAAAGTACGATTACGACGTTCGGACGCACCATTACGCTGTGGTGTTCCGGGTGGCGTGAGTTGCGGAACTATTCCGCTTTGTTTCAAATGTACACCAAACTCGTAACTCAAATATTCTCCTCCACGATCAGATTGTAGGAATTTTATTTTCTTGTTATGATGATTTTCAACTTCACTCTGAAATTCTTTGAACTTTTCAAATGTTTCAGACTTATGTTTCATTAAGTAGATATACTCATATCTGCTTAAGTCATCTGTGAAGGTGAGAAAATCACGATATCCGCCACGAGCCTCAACATTCATCGGACCACATACATCTGTATGTATGATTTCCAACAAATCTGTTGCTCTCTCCATAGTACCGAAGAACAGTGTTTTGGTCATCTTGCCCATAAGGCACGGTTCGCAAGTACCAAGTGATTCATAATTAAGTGTTTCCAAAAGTCCATCAGTATGGAGTTTCTTCATGTGCTTTACACCGATATGACCTAAACGGCAGTGCCATAAATAAGTTGCGCTATCATTATCAACTCTGTATCTTTTGGTTTCAACATTATGAATATGTGTGTCACTACTATCGAGATTTAATAAGAATAGACCACTCTTCAAGGGTGCATGACCATAAAAGATATTACTCATATAAATAGAACAACCATTATTCTCTGATTTAAATGAATAACCGTCTCACATCAAACAAGATCCAGATATAATGTTCATGCTCAACGCTGGCACCAAATAACAATTATTTAGGTCTAATACTAATCCCGAAGGTAGATGTAGAGGTAGCGTGCCGACCGCGATCACATCGACTTTGGAACCATTTCCCACGCGCATCGTCACCTCGCTTAATCCGTAGTCCCTGTTTCAAGTTGCAAATATTAGCAACATAACCAGTATCAAATACCCAGGTGCTACTGCGAGCATTAGTAAGGTACACATCAATAACATGTATATCACATATACCTTTGTTCACCTTGCCATCCTTCTTATCCGCCAAATACTTGGGGCAGTTCCGCTTCCAGTGACCAGTCTGCTTGCAGTAGAAGCACTCAGTTTCAGGCTTAGGCCCAGACTTGGGTTTCTTCTCCTGAGCAGCAACTTGCTTGCTGTTCTTCTTGAAGTTCCCCTTCTTCTTTCCTTTGCCCTTTTTCTTGAAACTAGTGGTCTTGTTGACCATCAACACTTGATGCTCCTTCTTGATTTCTACCTCCGCAGCCTTTAGCATTGCGAAGAGCTCGGGAATTGTCTTATCCATCCCTTGCATATTATAGTTCATCACGAAGCTCTTGTAGCTAGGTGGAAGTGATTGGAGAATTCTGTCAATGACGCAATCATCTGGAAGATTAACCCCCAATTGAATCAAGTGATTATTATACCCAGACATTTTGAGTATATGCTCACCGACAGAACTGTTCTCCTCCATCTTGCATCTATAGAACTTATTGGAGACTTCATATCTCTCAATCCGGGCATTTGCTTAAAATATTAACTTCAACTCCTGGAACATCTCATATGCTCCATGACGTTCAAAACATCGTTGAAGTCCCGATTCTAAGCCGTAAAGCATGGCACACTGAACTATTGAGTAGTCATCAGCTTTGCTCTGCCAGACGTTCATAACATCTGGTGTTGCTCCAGCAGTAGGCCTGGCACCCAGCGGTGCTTCCAGGATGTAATTCTTCTGTGCAGCAATGAGGATAATCCTCAAGTTACGAACCCAGTCCGTGTAATTGCTACCATCATCTTTCAACTTTGCTTTCTCAAGGAACGCATTGAAATTCAACGGAACAACAGCACGGGCCATCTATCTACAATCAAACATAAACAAGCAAGATACTATCAGGTACTAAGTTCATGATAAATTTAAGTTCAATTAATCATATTACTAAAGAACTCCCACTTAGATAGACATACCTCTAATCCTCTAAGTGATCACGTGATCCAAATCAACTAAACCATGTCCGATCATCCCGTGAGATGGAGTAGTTTCATTGGTGAACATGACTATGTTGATCATATCTACTATATGATTCACGCTCAACCTTTCGGTCTCCGTGTTCCGAGGCCATATCTGTATATGCTTGGCTCGTCAAGTATAACCTGAGTATTCCGCGTGTGCAACTGTTTTGCACCCATTGTATTTGAACGTAGAGCGTATCACACCCGATCATCACGTGGTGTCCCAGCACGAAAACTTTCACAACGGTGCATACTCAGGGAGAACACTTCTTGATAATTAGTGAGAGATCATCTTAAAATGCTAACGTCAATCAAAGCAAGATAAGATGCATAAAAGGTAAACATCACATGCAATCAATATAAGTGATATGATATGGCCATCATCATCTTGTGCTAGCGATCTCTATCTTCGAAGCACCGTCATGATCACCATCGTCACCGGCGCGACACCTTGATCTCCATCGTAGCATCGTTGTCATCTCGCCAATCTTATGCTTCCACGACTATCGCTACCGCTTAGTGATAAAGTAAAGCATTACAGCGCAATTGCATTGCATACAATAAAGCGACAACCATATGGCTCCTGCCAGTTGCCGATAACTCGGTTACAAAACATGATCATCTCATACAATAAAATTTAGCATCATGTCTTGACCATATCACATCACAACATGCCCTGCAAAAACAAGTTAGACGTCCTCTACTTTGTTGTTGCAAGTTTTACGTGGCTGCTATGGGCTTAAGCAAGAACCAATCTTACCTACGCATCAAAACCACAACGATAGTTTTTCAAGTTGGTGCTGTTTTAACCTTCGCAAGGACTGGGCGTAGCCACACTCGGTTCAACTAAAGTTGGAGAAACTGACACCCGCCAGCCACTTGTGTGCAAAGCACGTCGGTAGAACCAGTCTTGCGTAAGCGTACGCGTAATGTCGGTCCGGGCCGCTTCATCCAACAATACCGCCGAACCAAAGTATGACATGCTAGTAAGCAGTATGACTTATATCGCCCACAACTCACTTGTGTTCTACTCGTGCACAACATCAACACATAAAACCTAGTCTCTGATACCATTGTAGGGGAACGTAGTAATTTCAAAATTTTCCTACGCACACGCAAGATCATGATGATGCATTGCAACGAGAGGGGAGAGTGTTGTCTACGTACCCTCGTAGACCGACAGCGGAAGCGTTATGACAACGCGGTTGATGTAGTCGTACGTCTTCACGGCTCGACTGATCAAGCATCGAAACTACGGCACCTCCGAGTTTTAGCACACGTTCAGCTCGATGACGATCCCCGGACTCTGATCCAGCAAAGTGTCGGGGAAGAGTTCCTTCAGCACGACGGTGTGGTGACGATCTTGATGTTCTACTGTCACAGGGCTTCGCCTAAGCACCGCTACAATATTATCGAGGAGTATGGTGGAGGGGGGCACCGCACACGGCTAAGAAAACGATCACGAGAATCAACTTGTGTGTCTAGAGGTGCCCCCTGCCCCCGTATATAAAGGAGCAAAGGGGGGTGCGTCCGACCCTTGGAGGAGGCACGCCGGAGGAGTCCTACTCCTACCGGGAGTAGGACTCCCCCCTTTCCCTAGTTGGATTAGGACTTGGGGGGAAGGAGGAGAGGGAAGAAAGGAAAGGGGGGCGCCGCCCCCCCTCCTTGTCCAATTTGGACTCAGAGGGGGAGGGGGCACGCGGCCCATCCTGGCCGCCCCTCTCTCTCTCCACTAGGGCCCATAAGGCCCATTACTTCTCCCGGTAGGGTTCCGGTAACCCTCCGGCACTCCAGTTTTATCCGAAATCACCCGGAACACTTCCGATGTCCAAACATAGGCTTCCAATATATAAATCTTTATGTCTCGACCATTTTGAGACTCCTCGTCATGTCCGTGATCACATCCGGGACTCGAACAAACTTCGGTTCATCAAAATATATAAACTCATAATGAAACTGTCATCGTAACGTTAAGCGTGCGGACCCTACGGTTCCGAGAACAATGTAGACATGACGAGACATGTCTCCGGTCAATAACAATAGCGGAACCTGGATGCTCATATTGGCTCCTACATATTCTACGAAGATCTTTATCGGTCAGACCGACATAACAACATACGTTTGTTCCCCTTTGTCATCGGTAATGTTACTTGACCGAGATTCGATCGTCGGTATCTCAATTACCTAGTTCAATCTCCGTTACTGGGCAAGTCTCTTTACTCGTTTCGTAATACATCATCTCGCAACTAACTCATTAGTTGCAATGCTTGCAAGGCTTATGTGATGTGCATTACCGAGAGGGCCCAGAGATACCTCTCCGACAATCGGAGTGACAAATCCTAATCTCGAAATACGCCAACCCAACATGTACCTTTGGAGACACCTGTAGAGCTCCTTTATAATCACCCAGTTACGTTGTGACGTTTGGTAGCACACAAAGTGTTCCTCCGGCAAACGGGAGTTGCACTATCTCATAGTCATAGGAACATGTATAAGTCATGAAGAAAGCAATAGCAACATACTAAACGATCGGGTGCTAAGCTAATGGAATGGGTCATGTCAATCACATCATTCTCCTAATGATGTGATCCCGTTAATAAAATGACAACACATGTCTATGGTTAGGAAACATAACCATCTTCGATTAATGAGCTAGTCAAGTAGAGGCACACTAGTGACGTTTAGTTTGTCTATGTATTCACACAAGTATTATGTTTCCGGATAATACAATTCTAGCATGAATAATAAACATTTATCATGATATAAGGAAATAAATAATAACTTTATTATTGCCTCTATGGCATATTTCCTTCATTATGGGGGGAGGGAAAGTTCATTGAGAGAACTACACTCCCCTATGTCCATGCCTACACCTAAACTAGACAACAAGTTGAGTGAGGTGGGGTGTGCAGGGTTCAAGTCACATTGCTCGAATCAATGATATTTAACTCATGCCTTAACTCGCTAAATCTTGCTTCATCCAAAGGCTTCGTGAAGATATCTGCAAGGTTATCATGAGTGTTGACATAGTTAAGCTCGATCTCCCCTCGCCTAATGTGATCCCGGATGAAGTGATATCTAATCTCAATATGCTTTGTCTTGAAGTGTTGCACCGGGTTGAGATAAATCTTGATGAAACTTTCATTGTCACACCAAAGAGGCACTTTGTCACAAGTGACACCGTAATCCTTTAAAGTTTGCCTCATCCATAAAAGTTGTGCACAACAACTACCGGCAGCCACATACTCTGCATCCGTGGATGAGAGAGACACACAACTTTGCTTCTTGGAAGACCAACTTACCAAAGAGCAACCAAGAAATTGGCACCCTCCGGAAGTGGACTTCCTATCCACTTTGTCTCCCTCCCAATCCGAGTCCGAATAACCTACAAGCTTGAAGTTTGCTCCTATTGGGTACCATAAGCCAAAGTTTGGGGTATGAGCTAAATATCAAAAGATTCGCTTGACCGCCACAAAGTGACTTTCCTTAGGTGTGGCTTGAAACCGTGCACAAATTCCCACACTTAGCATGATATCCGGTCTAGATGCACAAATGTAAAGCAAGGAGCCAATCATGGAGCGATATACCTTTTGATCCACCGCTTTACCATTGGGATCAATGTCAAGTTGGCACTTGGTGGACATGGGAGTGGATGCCGGCTTGACATCACTTAGCTTGAATCTCTTATGCATGTCTTGAGTGTATTTGGCTTGGTTGATGAAAGTTCCTTCTCTCTTTTGCTTCACTTCGAACCCGAGAAAGAACTTCAACTCTCCCATGGAAGACATCTCGAACTTTGAGGTCATGAGAGCGGCAAATTCCTCATTGAAAGCTTTGTTAGGGGAACCAAAGATAATATCATCAGCATATAATTGGCACACAAACAACTCCCATTTGACGTTCTTAGTAAAAAGAGTGGGGTCGATTAGCCCAACTTCAAAACCGCGGTCTTGTAACAACTCGGTAAGGTGGTCATACCACGCACGTGGGGCTTGTTTAAGGACATGGAGTGCCTTATCGAGTTGATACACATGATCGGGAAAGTAGGGATCCTCGAACCCGGGGGGTTGCTTGACATAAACCAATTCATTAATAGAACCATTAAGAAAAGCACTCTTCACATCCATTTGTTGTAACTTAAAGTTATGATGAGAAGCATATGCAATCAACATGCGAATGGATTCAAGACGAGCAACATGAGCAAAGGTTTCACCGTAGTCGATACCCTCGACTTGGGAGTAGCCTTGTGCTACCAAACGAGCCTTGTTGAGAATGATAATCCCATGAGCATCTTGCTTGTTCTTGAATATCCACTTGGTTTCAATGACATTGTGGTTCACCGTCGGCCTTGGCACCAATCTTCACACTTTGTTGCGCTCAAAGTTGTTGAGTTCTTCATGCATGGCATTGAGCCAATCCGGATCTTCGAGCGCCTCATGGACCTTTTGGGGTTCAACACAAGAGACAAACGCGTGATGTTCACAATAGTTTGCTAATTGTCTACGAGTGCTTACCCCCTTTCTTAAGCTTCCAAGCACATTTGTCATGAGAGATGATCCTTGGTGGAGAGCTTGGAAGCAACCTTGGCGGCACGGCGCTCCAATTCCTCCTCGGGGGTGAGACGAGGAGTGGTTACTTGATCATCTTGAGCGTTGTCTTGAGCTTGTTCTTGATCTCGTGGAAGCTCTTGATCTTGAATTTGCTCGGAGGAGGGAGCTTGACCTTGGGCATCACTTGATGTTACAACACCATCTTGAGATTGATCTTGCCCTTGGTCTTGTTCTTGAGGTTGAGGGCCCTCACTTTGTTCTTCGGAAGCGTGTGAGTCTTGGGTTGGTGAAGGTTCCACTTGAGTAGAACATTGTCCTTCTCCTTCGGCCACAAGGGGTTCCTCAATGGGTAGGATATGACCAATACACATTCTTCTTATGGCTTGGGGAGGAATTTCATCACCTACATCACAAGTACCACTTTGCTCCACTTGGGAGCCGTTATTCTCATCAAACTCCACGTTACACGTTTCCTCAGTAAGTCCCGTGGACTTATTGAGAACACGGTAAGCATGAGAGTTTGTAGCATAACCAACAAATATGCCCTCATAAGCTCTAGCCTCAAATTTAGACAAACAGACACCTTTCTTGAGAATGAAACACTTACACCCGAACTGTAACGCCCCAAGACCGGAGCTTCAGATGTCTTCCAGGGTTTCCGGGTTTCGTTGTGTGATTTGTTTCGTCTGTTGCATTCATCTTTGCATCATGTGCATTGCATCATGTCATCATGCCATCATGTCATTTCTTTTTCTTAACGCAACTAAATAAACCGTATGGATCTTCGATACATTTAAACCGAGGGAATTCACATGGTGAGTTCTCTTTATAACATACCCTCCCAATATTAGGGAGCTATGATAAATAATCCATTCTTATGGAATCACCTAAAACACACTTGCAAAATTTCCCCATGCCTTTGTTATCTCGCTTCTTGACCTCGAACCTTGTCCGTAAATTCTTTCGTCGTTTTCCAGAATTCCACCAAAAACCTCAACATCTTTGGACCTTCCTTTTACCAAGTCCCAGTTCAAACCCATTTGAATTAAATTCAAATGAGTTTGAATTTATATATTTCAATCTTGCCGTTTCTAATTTTCTTGGGTCAAACTTATTTTTTGAGTCCAAGAAAATTAACCGCATGTCCAAATTCCTCTTCCAACCTTCTCTTCTCTTCTTTTTCCTTTCTTCTACTTCTCTGTTTTTTAGAAGAAAGAGGAGAGAGAAGAGAGCTAGCTGGGCCTCCCCTGCTGCGCCAGCCGCAACCTGTAGCTAGGCCGGCCCATTCGGCCCAAGGCCAAGGCCCAGCCAGCCCCACTGGTTAACCCTAGCCTCCCTGATTCCTTCCCCTCGCTCCCTCCTCGTCCCTCAACGCCGCCAGAGAGGCAGATCGCACGCGCCGCCCGATTCCCATCGCCTCGCACCCCTGGCGTTAGCCCGATCCCATCTCCCCTCATCTCCCTCTCGTTCTCGTAGCGCCGCCATGTCCGCTCGATCCCCATCGCTCTCTTGCCCGATCCCCTAGCGCTCCTCGCTGCAGTCCTCTCCCGAACAACCCCTCGTCCTCGAACCCCATCTCTCCCTCGACCCGGCTCGCCATCGATGCCCTTCGCGCGGTCCCTTCCTCTGTATCGCCTTCCACCGCGCACTGCTGCTACTGCATCCATATGCCGCCGCCATCAAGCTCCGGCTTGGAGGTCAACTCCGGCGCCCCCTGCCTCGCGTTGTCCCACTGCCTCCGTCGCGCCGGTGACCTTGGCCTGCCATGGATGGCCAGCTCTGCCAGGCCAGGACTCCCTCGCTATCGCTCCTGCTACCCTCCTCTGCTCTGCACGGACGGCCCCTGCGTCCGTGGCTTCGCCTCCGTCGAGCTCGCCCCGCCGCCTCCGTTCTACTCCAGCCAGATCGCAAGGCCGGCCTCCTGCAGCTCGTCGTTGCCGGAGTTCTCCACCACCAGCAAGCAGCCGCGCCATGACCCTCCTCGCGTGGCGTCTCCACCTTCCGGTCCATCCACGAGCAAGCTTCCCCTGTTGCCTCTTGTTCTTGGCCGCAGAGATCCTTCAACGACCCGTGTACCTTGTCGTGATGTCGGTGGACTTCCTTGATCCTTCGGCCGCCAAGACCGCAAGGCCGCCACTAACCGGAGGAGCCCAACGACCACTGAACAGGGAACAACGCCAAGTTCCACGACGACCCAAGTACCGCGAGAACGTTTGTACCTCTACCGTCGCCGTGGATCCGACAAGTACCCCTACAACAAGTGTACCTCTACCATCGTCTTCGGAATCGCTAAGAACGTCAAGCACCCCTTCGAGAGGACGAGACCGACAAGTTCAAATGACCCCAAGTACCTCTCCGAAAATGAGACGTATACCGCTACCATCGCAAGAATCGAGACCGACAAGTCCGAAGATGCAAGTACCACTCCGAACCATGTACGATGACCGTCGCCAAAGACCCGTGTAACGCAAACATCAAGTTCAACTACCGTCACGTGAACCGCTACTTCCCACGACGACCCCGTGAACAACTACTTCCCCTTCGACACGTGTACCCCTACCGCCGAACTCGATCCGTTCCGATAAGGCACGCTTCGAAGGTATAACCCCGAGACGACCACTCTTGGACCGTATGCATGAGTTGTATGAGATGCATGTTGGTTGTTGTAATCTGCCCGTGAACGTTAGTTGTTCCCTCGTTTGACACCGTCGTCGATTCATGGGACACCCGGGATCCGGGAGCGCCCCACCATCTTTTGCATGCATCCGCACACTTCCCCTTTGCATCAGTATCCCAATCAAGTACCGGAACCGAAACGTTGCCGTGGCACCGTTATTGTTATCGTTGCCGTGGCACCCCTTTTCGTTTCCGCCACGATGACAAAATGCTTCATAATTCTCTTATCAACCTTTTCATAAAATTTGCATAAACTTGTACGTGTCATTCGCATCATGATAATAACATTTAAATGTTTAAAACTGTTGTTGCACCAAATTGATAAATGCATATGGGAATTTACCGGATTCGTTGTTTGTTATATCCGGCCCCATTTAAATTGCTTAGGCTATGTATTTTACTTATGCTTCACCTCTTGCCATGTTAACCAACATTTAATATTGTGGAGTACCTAACTGGGAGTGAACTAAATAATTTATGTGGTGTTCCGTCAATATGCAACTCGTTGCATATTGGGCTCCACTTAACTTGTAGTTTTGTTTGTGCACTTTGCCATGCCATGCCTCATTAAACCGGACATGCATCATACTTGTTATGCATCATGCCATGATTATGTGATGGTTGTTTACTATGTTGTTTGCTTCTTTCCGGTTTACTTCTCGCGTTAGCTTCGGTTTCGTTCCGGAGTTGTGAGGATCCATTCATCTACGACCATTTGTCTTCTTCGTGGACTCGTCCTTCTTCCTTGCGGGATCTCAGGCAAGATGGCCATACCCTCGAAATCACTTCTATCTTTGCTTGCTAGTTGCTCGCTCTATTGCTATGCCTATGTCGCGATACCTACCACTTGCTATATCATGCCTCCCATATTGCCATGCCAAGCCTCTAACCCACCTTTCCTAGCAAACCGTTGTTTGGCTATGTTACCGCTTTGCTCAGCCCCTCTTATAGCGTTGCTAGTTTCAGGTGAAGATTGGAGTTTGTTCCATGTTGGAACATGGATTCGTTGGGATATCACAATATCTCTTATTTAATTAATGCATCTATATACTTGGTAAAGGGTGGAAGGCTCAGCCTTATGCCTGGTGTTTTGTTCCACTCTTGCCGCCCTAGTTTCCGTCATATCGGTGTTATGTTCCTTGATTTTGCGTTCCTTACATGGTTGGTTTATAATGGGAACCCCTTGACAGTTCGCCTTGAATAAAACTCCTCCAGCAAGGCCCAACCTTGGTTTTACCATTTGCTCTAACAACCTATCACCTTCCCTTAGGTTCTTCAGACTCAAGGGTCATCTTTATTTTAACCCCCCCGGGGCCAGTGCTTCTCTAAGTGTTGGTCCGAAATGGGCAGCCTGCGAGGCCACCTCGGGGAAACCTGCGGGTTGGTTTTACTCGTAGCTTGACCTATCCGGTGTTGCCCTGAGAACGAGATATGTGCAGCTTTCATCAGGATGTCGGCGCATCGGGCGGCTTTGCTGGTCTTGTTTTACCATTGTCTAAATGTATTGTAACTGGGAGTCCAAGTCTGATCGGGTCTTCCTGGGAGAAGGAATATCCTTCGTTGACCGTGAGAGCTTGTGATGGGATAAGTTGGGACACCCCTGCAGGGATTTGATCTTTCGAAAGCCGTGCCCGCGGTTATGGGTAGATGGGAATTTGTTAATATCCGGTTGTAGAAAACCTGAAACGTAACTTAATTAAAACTGATCAACAGCGTGTGTAGCCGTGATGGTCTCTTTCCGGCAGAGTCCGGGAAGTGAAAACGGTGTTGGAGTTATGCTTGAACGTAAGTAGTCTTGGATCACTTCTTGATCGTAGATTCTCGAACATGCCTTGCCTTCTCTTCTCGCTCTCTTTTGCGTATGTTATCCACCATATATGCTAGTGCTTGCTGCAGCTCCACCTCATACCTTTTCCCTACCCATAAACTTAAATAGTCTAGATCGCAAGGGTGTGAGATTGCTGATTCCCCGTGACTCACAGATACTTCCAAAACCAGCTTGTAGGTGCCGATGATAACATGCAGGTGGCGCAACCGAGCTCACAGAGGAGCTTGATGAAGATCGGGTCTGTTGTGTAGTTTCGTTTCCATTTGATCAGCAGTGGAGCCCAGTCGGGGCGATCGTGGACCTTTTGCATTAGAGGTGGTCTTCTTTTATTTTGGTTCCGTAGTCGGACCTTGATTGTATCTGGATGATTGTAATGCTATATTCATGTATTGTGTGAAGTGGCGATTGTAAGCCAACTCTGTACCTCTTTCTTATTCAGTACATGGGATGTGTAAAGATTACCCCTCTTGCGACATGCCTACAATGCGGTTATGCCTCTAAGTCGTGCTCCGACACGTGGGAGATATAGCCGCATCGTGGGTGTTACACGAACACCCGGAAGTACTTGAGGTTGGGCTTGTTACCGGTGAGTATCTCATATGGAGTCTTGTTCAAGCCTTTGCGGAGGTAGAGCCGATTAGATGCATGGCACGCGGTGTTGATGGCTTCGGCCCAAAAGTTGTAGGGAGACTTGAACTCCGCCATCATGGTCCTTGCCGCATCCATCAACGTCCGGTTCTTCCTCTCCGCTACACCATTTTTTTGAGGGGTATAAGGTGCGGAATATTGATGCTTGATTCCCTCATCACTCAAAAACTCATCCAAGGTGTAGTTCTTGAACTCGGAGCCGTTGTCACTTCTTATTGTCAAGATCTTTGCATTGTGTTGTCGTTGAGCTTCATTTGCAAAGTCGATGATGGTTTATTGGGTCTTGCTCTTCCTCTTGAAGAAATATACCCAAGTGTATCTTGAATAGTCATCTACAATCACCAAGCAATACTTTCTACCCCCAAGACTATCAAAGGATGAAGGTCCAAAGAGATCTAAGTGAAGGAGCTCCAAAGGCCTCTTCGAGTAGATGATAGTCATGGGAGGGTGAGCCTTCTCATGTAGCTTTCCTTCGATGCAAGCACTGCAAGCATGATCTTTGGCAAAACTAACATTTGTTAGTCCACAGACATGGTCCCCCTTAAGAAGACTTTGCAAAGATCTCATATTGACGTGGGCTAAACGGCGATGCCAAAGCCATCCCACGTCAACTTTAGCCATTAGGCATGTCGCGGTCTTAGTGGGTCGCTTCGAAAAGTTAATCACATAGAGACCGTTCTCGACATGCCCAACAAAGACTACTTTAAGAGTCTTGCTCCACAAGAGGGCCATGGAATCAATATCAAAGAAAGTGGCAAAGCCCATGAGTGCTAGTTGACAAACGGAAAGTAAATTGTATGCCAGGGACTCAACAAGCATGACCTTCTCGATCGTAAGATCATGAGAAATGATAACTTTTCCGAGTCCCAATACCTTAGAAAACGAGGCATCACCCCACTCAACATTGGTGGGCATGGTTGGAATCTTTTGCACGTCCACCACCAAGTCCTTGCTTCCAGTCATATGATTAGTAGCTCCACTATCGAGCAACCATGATCCCCCACCGGAAGCAAACACCTATAAGAGATCAATGCTTGGTTTTAGCTACCCATTTTGTAATGGGTCCTTTGATGTTAGTAACAAGGGTCTTAGGAACCCAAATAGACCATTCAATGTACTCATAAGGAGAACGAACAAATTTGGCATAAACATGCCCATCTCTAGCACGACACAACACATAAGAAGGGTTAAAGTCGCCGGCTTTGTTGGGAAGGGGAGCGTTTCCCTTCTTGGCATCACTACCCTTCATGGAGTTTTTCTCCTTCTCCTTAGTAGCACCCTCACCCTCCTTCACAAAGGTTTGCTTGAGAGGGGGAGGTTGTTTGGCCTTGTCATTCTTCTTCTCGTTCTTGGACTTGGGCACGTACCCAATCCCTTCCTTGGCCACAACCCCTTTTGGTTGGTCAAGAGGTCGTTGAGGCTCTTCTCGCCTTGTATGCAAAACACAAGACCTTTCTCAAGTTGCACCTTTAGCTTAGCGTTCTCCTCAACAAGATGCACATGCTCACAACACGGGTTAGTAGCATTTGCATTATCAATTAACATCATACGAGGAAAGGTGGCTTTCTCCTTGGTTA
The DNA here is from genome assembly GCF_003073215.2 of Triticum urartu. NCBI lineage: Eukaryota > Viridiplantae > Streptophyta > Magnoliopsida > Poales > Poaceae > Triticum > Triticum urartu. The sequence goes on from NC_053023.1 coordinate 609,065,614, forward strand.
GCTTCACTTGGAGTTGATCATGAGACTCTTTGAGGCTAGCATGAGAACCCTTCAAGACCTTATGAGCATTGTCAAGTAGATCAAACTCCTCCTTGGGTCTAGCAAGATCAACCCCAATTTTGGCCTTCTCGGAGTTTAGCACACGAGAAACAACGAGAGCATGATAAAAATCTTTCTTTAACTTAGCATGATCATCGTTGTGTGACTCATCAAGAGCCAAATGAAGACCACGCTCTTCCTCAAGAGCATTGGAAAGATCCGAAATCTCATCGGCATAGTCACGACTATGCCCCTCCATCTTGGAGATGGTATCTTCATGAGACTCGATCACGTCATTGGCTTCACCAAGTTGTTCCAAGAGGGAAACAAAATGCTTCTTGGATTTACCCTTGAGTTTACCCATAAAGGACTCAAACTCATTTTCCTCCACATTAGATCCCTCACATTCATCAATGCAATCCGTCAAGGAAGGATTATTAATGATGGTAGTTTTGATGTTAGGAGTTACCTTGTTGGTGGCTTTAGCCATGAGGCACTTGGCGGTGATGTTCTCATTGCGTGAGTCGAAGAGAGATATTCATGGAGTTTTTGCAATGGCAATGGAGGCCATGGCAACCGACTCATCATCTTCATCATCATCATCCTCATGGTACTCTTCTTGAACCACCAACGCCTTGTGAGGGGGTTTCTTGGTGAAGTTGCTCTTGTTGGGGAAAGACTTGGCTTTGTCCTTTCGAATGAGCTTGCCACCATTGTCTTCCCTCTTCTCATACGGGCACTCCGCAACAAAATGACTCACATTGCCACAATTGTAGCAAGTCCTTACACGTTGCTTGCTCTTCGTGCCACTTGAATTGTTCTTGTTGAAGTTTGGCCTTGAGTTTTTCTTGCTCCAAAATTGCCTTGAAGCAAGTGCCATGTGTTCATGATAGGCATACTTTGTATCTTCGGGGTTGCTTTCCTCTTCTTCCTCTTCTTCTTCTTCAATGCAAACCTTGGCCTTCAATGCAAGGTTGGGCTTCTTTCCCCTTTGAGAGCGAAGCACCGCATTGTCGGCGGTCTTGTCCAAGATGTTCATAGCCACAAACTCATCCAACACTTCACTTGAGGTCAAAGTGTGGAAGTCCGGCCTTTGACAAATGACGGAGGACATGGCCTTGTGGTAAGGCATCATTGCCTTGAGGAATTTGCACTTGATCCAATTGTCATTCGTGTCCTTGCTCCCATGATCTCGGAGTGAGACCGTGAGTTTGGTTACTCTCCGATAAAGCTCACGAGGTTCTTCATCTTCTTTCATTGCAAACTCATCGGCTTCATCTTGCACTACTTCATAGTTGGAGCGTTGAATGCTTGCGCTTCCCCGATAGAGAGAGACAACACAAATCCATGCATCTTTGGCCAAGGCGAAGGGCCGAAGATGAGGTAGATCTTCGGGCGGAATTGCATCCTGAATGATGAAGAGAGCATTCTCATTGAATTGATTATCCGCGGCTTCTCGAGGAGTGAAGTTGCTTGGATCATGCGAATGGAAACCTTCTTCAATGATTCTCCAAAGATTAGTGTTCACATGATTTAAACGATGCTTAAAGCGATAAACCCAGGAATCAAAGTCCTCATTTTTCACAATCTTAGGGGGAGGACCGGCATGATTCAAATGAGTGGAAGGAATCGGTCCACCATAACCAAGTGGTGGTTCCACATGGGCAAAGATGTCGGTGCCATTTTTACCACTAGAAGAAGGAGCCTTTTCATTACTAGCTTCCCCCTTGTCGGAGATAGCATCCATCACCTTGTCGGTGGGATCACCCACTTTCAATGGTGCGGCGGATAGTTTAAGCCCTTCAATGAATTTCATAAACATGATTTCAACCTCGGTCATCATTGAGGTTTTCAATGTCTCCAAGGCTACATTGAATTCCTCACGGGAGACCGAGGTTCCCCCATCACCCGTAGACGAGATCGGATTTACACCGGAGTGCTCCTCTCTACGGTGTCAACCATACTCTTCGGACGGCAAAGTCCTTAGTAAAGAGACGAGGCTCTGATACCAATTGAAAGGATCGATATGGTTGACTAGAGGGGGGGGTGAATAGACAACTAACAATTTTTAACTTTTCTTTACCAAATTAAACTTTGCATCAAAGTAGGTTGTCTAGATGTGCAACTAGGTGAGCAACCTATATGATGCAACAACAACGAACAAACACGCAAGTAAGAGAAGGAACACTAATGAGCTTGCACAAGTAAAGGTAAGAGATAACCTAGAGTGGACCCGGTGAAGACGAGGATGTGTTACCGAAGTTCCTTCCTTTGAGGGGAAGTACGTCTCCGTTAGAGCGGTGTGGAGGCACAATGCTCCCCAAGAAGCCACTAGGGCCACCGTATTCTCCTCACGCCCTCACACAATGCGAGATGCCGTGATTCCACTATTGGTGCCCTTGGAGGCGGCAACCAGACCTTTACAAACAAGGTTGGGGCAATCTCCACAACTTAATCGGAGGCTCCCAACAATACCACGAAGCTTCACCACAATGGACTATGGCTCCATGGTGACCTCAACCATCTAGGGTGCTCAAACACCCAAGATTAACAAGATCCGCTAGGGATAGGTGGGGGAATCAAATATCTCTTGGTGGAAGTGTAGATCGGGGCCTTCTCAACCACTCTCGAGCAAATCAACAAGTTTGATTGGCTAGAGAGAGAGATCGGGCGAAAATGGAGCTTGGAGCATTAATGGAGCTTGAGGGGGAAGAGGTAGGTCAACAGGGAAGAAGGGGACCCCCTTTTATAGTGGGGGTAACAATCCAACCGTTACCCCACTAAATAGCCTCACAGAGGGCGATACTACTGCAGAGGGCAGCGGTACTACCGCTCCCCCCTATGGTACTACCGCCCAGCAGAGAGGACTAGAAGACAGAGGAGGGACTGGCCCAGCGTGGTACTGCTGGACGGGCTTAGCGCGATACTGCCGTGGTGGCAGGGCGGTACTACCGCTCTAGAGCGGTACTACTGCACCTACAACCGCTGCAGGTGCCGCTCAACCCGACACGAGAAATGCCCCCCTCGAGTCGAGGCGGTAGTGGCCCGGTACCGTAGTGGTACTACCGCTGAGGACCACAAGCGGTACTACCGCTGGGGCTAAAGACAGCTCAATCTGCAGGGTAAAAGACCTCCAACGACGCGGGAAGGCCCAGAGGGTGTGAAACGAAAGTGTACGTGATGATTCCACCCTGTAGCCAAACCAAAGCGGACCCCCTCTTGATAGTACGGTGACTCCTAAGAAACTAGTCCACCAACAAGAAACCAAAGAGCTACACCGTCTTGAAAAAAACTCCGAGGGGAGAGAAATCGTCTCGAGCCAAAGGATGAAACTCTGAAACGCTCAACGCACAAGGTTAGTCCGCAAATATGTTGTCATCAATCACCAAAACTACATCGAGAGAGATATGCCTTAACATATGTGAATGACATATTGTTGATCAGAAATAATGTAGAATTTTCTGGAAAGCATAAAGGAGTGTTTGAAAAGAGTTTTTCAAAGAAAGACCTCGATGAAGCTGCTAAAACATTGAGCATCAAGACCTATAGAGATAGATCAAGACGCTTGATAAGTTTTTTCAATAAGTACATACCTTGACAAGATTTTGAAGTAGTTCAAAATGGAATAGTCAAAGAAGGAGTTCTTGCCTGTGTTGCAAGGTGTGAAGTTGAGTAAAGACTCAAAACCCGACCACGACAGAAAATAGAAAGAGAATGAAAAGTCATTCCCTATGCCTCAATCATAGGTTCTATAAAGTATGCTATGTTGTTTACCAGTCCTATTGTATACATTAGCATTTTTCTCGCAAGGGAGTACAATAGTGATCTAGGAGTAGATCACTGGACATTGGTAAAAATTATCCTTAGAGGACTAAGGAAATATTTCTCGATTATGGAGGTGATAAAAAGAGTTCGTCGTAAAAAGTTACGTCATTGCAAGCTTTTTACATCGATCTAGATGACTCTAAGTCTTAATCTGGATACATATTGAAAGTGGGAGCAATTAGCTAGAATAGCTATGTGCAGAGCATTGTAGACATAGAAATTTGTGAAATACATACAGAACTGAATGTTGCAGACCCGTAGACTAAACTTCTCTCACAAGCAAAACATGATCACTCTTTGGGTGTTAATCACATAGTGATGTGAACTAGATTATTGACTCTAGTAAACCCTTTGGGTATTAGTCACATGGAGATGTGAACTAATCACATAAAGATGTGAACTAGATTATTGACTCTAGTGCAAGTGGGAGACTGAAGGAAATATGTCGTAGAGGCAATAATAAAGTTATTATTTATTTCCTTATATCATGATAAATGTTTATTATTCATGCTAGAATTGTATTAATCGGAAACTTAGTACATGTGTGAATACATAGACAAACAGAGTGTCACTAGTTTGCCTCTACTTGACTAGCTCGTTGAATCAATGATGGTTATGTTTCCTAACTAGACATGAGTTGTCATTTGATTAACGGTATCACATCATTAGAGAATGATGTGATTAACTTGACCCATTCCGTTAGCTTAGCACGATGATCGTTTAGTTTGTTGCTACTGCTTTCTTCATGACTTATACATGTTCCTCTGACTATGAGATTATGCAAGTCCCAAATACCGGAGGAACACTTTGTGTGCTACCAAACATCACAACGTAACTGGGTGATTATAAAGGTGCTCTACAGCTGTCTCCGATGGTACTTGTTGAGTTGGCATAGATCGAGATTAGGATTTGTCACTCCGATTGTCGGAGAGGAATCTCTGGGCCCTCTCGGTAATGCACATCACTATAAGCCTTGCAAGCAATGCAACTAATGAGTTAGTTGCGGGATAGTGCATTACAGAACGAATAAAGAAACTTGCCGATAACAAGATTGAACTAGGTATTGAGATACTGACGATCGAATCTCGGGCAAGTAACATACCGATGACAAAGGGAACAACGTATGTTGTTATGCAGTTTGACCGATAAAGATCTTCGTAGAATATGTAGGAGCCAATATGAACATCCAGGTTCCGCTATTGGTTATTGACCCGAGACGTGTCTCGGTCATGTCTACATAGTTCTCGAACCCGTAGGGTCCGCACGCTTAACATTCGGTATGATGAGTTTATGTGATTTGATGTACCGAAGGTAGTTCGGAGTCCCGGATGAGATCGGGGACATGACGAGGAGTCTCGAAATGGTCGAGACGTAAAGATCGATATATTGGACGACTATATTCGGACATTGGAAAGGTTCCGAGTAATTCGGGTATTTTTCGGAGTACCGGGAAGTTATGAAAATACGAGGAAGAAGTAATGGGCCTCATGGGCCAAGTGGTGAAAGTGAGGAGGCAGGGCGCGCGCCCCCCTAGCCCAAACCGAATTGGACTAGGGGGCCGGCCCCCCTTTCCCCCCCTCTCCTTCCTTCTCCTCTTCCTCCTTCCTTTCCTCCTCCTAGTAGGAGTAGGAAAGGGGAGTCCTACTCCTACTAGGAGGAGGACTCCTCCTCCTGGCGCGCCCTACAGGGGCCGGCCGGCCTCCCCCCTTGCTCCTTTATATACGGGGGTAGGGGGCACCCTAGAACACACAAGTTGATCTGTTGATCTATTCCAGCCGTGTGTGGTGCCCCCTCCACCATATTCCACCTCGGTTATATCGTAGCGGTGCTTAGGCGAAGCCCTGCGTCGGTAGCAACATCATCACCGTCATCATGCCGTCGTGCTGACGGAACTCTCCCGTGAAGCTCTGCTGGATCAGAGTTCGCGGGACGTCATCGAGTTAAACGTGTGCTGAACTCGGAGGTGCCGTACGTTCGGTACTTGGATCGGTCGGATCGTGAAAACGTACGACTACCTCAACCGCGTTGTGCTAACGTTTCTGCTTTCAGTCTACGAGGGTACATGGACACACTCTCCCCTCTCGTTGCTATGCATCACCATGATCATGAGTGTGCGTAGGAATTTTTTTGAAATTACTACGTTCCCCAACAGCGGCCGCGGTGGCGATTAAATAGAGCCGTTGGCATCGACACTGGAATCTTCCCGGAATCGGAACAGAAACCGAAACGGACTGCAAGAAGGGAAGGGGCCTGGGATCTGGCGGCGAGAAGGAATTTGGGATTTTTTTTTGAGAATAGGAATTTGGGATTTGGGGTGCAAAAATGCTACACCTACCAAACCTCTTACCTTTTTTTTGAGAACTACCAAACCTCTTACTTAAACATACGTTTCTTTACTTTCCAACTAATCATCTCCCCCCATGATTGTGGTATCGGAGAAGAGTGGCCCAAAGTCAGGAGACACAAAGCCCAGATCCTATTTGGCGCCTTGACCGCCCCCTATATATATCTCGATTCCGACTCGCTGAAGGGGCAACCGAGAAGGTCCGGGCCATGCACGCGGCAGGCCACAGCCTCTTTTTTCTGTTTTCGTTTCTTCCTTTATTTTTATACTTTTGTTTATAGTTGAAAATATTCTCAATATATATACATATTGCGAAAAAACTTTATTTTTTTTAAATTTTTGAACAAGTATTTGAAAACTGTATTTCAAAATGTTAACCAAGCATTTGAATTTTTTTGAACAAGTATATGAAAAATGTTAATCACCATTTGAAAAATGTTAAATATGTACACAAAAAATATTGACCATGTATTAGAAAAATGGTGATTTTTTATCATGTATATACAAATATTAATCAAGCATTTTTAAAATGTTGAAGAAGTGTTTGAAAAATGTTAAATGTGTATAGAAAAAATTAACCATGTATTAAAAAATATTAATATTTTTATCTAAAAAAGATTAATCAAGCGTTTAAACAGATGTTAAAAATGTATAAAAAACAATTGACCATGTATTAAAAAAATTAATCTTGTATTTGAGAACTGTTTAAAATGTGATAAAAAATGTTGGCCATGTATTACAAAATGTTTAATTTGTATTGAAAAAATGTTAGATGTGTATTAGAAAAATGTTGTTGACATGTACACAAATGTAGAATAATAACCAAAAGAACAAACAATAAATAAATAAATAATAAACAAAAGATAAAAGAAATAAAAATGAAGAAAAAAGCAAAAAAGAATGAAACGAAATGAAGAAGAAAAAAGAAAAGAATAAACAAAAGTGAAAAAGGGAGAAAAGGGAGAAAAAACGAAACAAAGCACCTCAAGTAGGACACTGATATGTCTCCAACGTATCTATAATTTTTGATTGCTCCATGCTACTTTATCTACTATTTTGGACTATATTGGGCTTTATTTTCCACTTTTATATTATTTTTGGGACTAACCTATTAACCGGAGGCCCAGCCCAGAATTGCTGTTTTTTTGCCTATTTCAGTATTTTGAGGAAACAGAATATCAAACGGAGTCCAAACGGAATGGAACCTTCGGGAACGTGATCTTCTCACCGAACGTGATCCAGGAGACTTGGACCCTACTCCAAGAAGTTTCCGGGGAGGTCACGAGGGTGGAGGGCGCGCCCCCCCTGGGCGCGCCCCCTGCCTCGTGGGCCCCTCGAAGCTCCACTGACGTGCTCCTTCCTCCTATATATACCTACGTACCCCCATTAGACCAAAGACGGAGCCAAAAACCTAATTCCACCGCCGCAACTTCCTATATCCATGAGATCCCATCTTGGGGCCTGTTCCGGAGCTCCGCCGGAGAGGGCATCCATCACGGAGGGCTTCTACATCAACACCATAGCCCTTCCGATGAAGTGTGAGTAGTTTACTTCAGACCTTCGGGTCCATAGCTAGTAGCTAGATGGCTTCTTCTCTCTTTTTGGATCTCAATACAATGTTCTCCCCCTCTCTCATGGAGATCTATTCGATGTAATCTTATTTTTGCGGTGTGTTTGTTGAGACCGATGAATTGTGGGTTTATGATCCAACTTATCTATGAATAATATTTGAATCTTCTCTGAATTCTTTTATGTATGATTGAGTTATCTTTGCAAGTCTCTTCGAATTATCCGTTTGGTTTGGCCAACTAGATTGGTAGTTCTTGCAATGGGAGAAGTGCTTAGCTTTGGGTTCAATCTTGCGGTGTCCTTACTCAGTGACAGAAAGAGTTGCAAGGCACGTATTGTATTGTTGCCATCGAGGATAACAAGATGGGGTATTTATCATATTGCATGAATTTATTCCTCTACATCATGTCATCTTGCTTAAGGCGTTACTCTGTTTTTAACTTAATACTCTAGATGCATGCTGGATAGCGGTCGATGAGTGGAGTAATAGTAGTAGATGCAGGCAGGAGTCGGTCTACTTGTCACGGACGTGATGCCTATATACATGATCATACCTAGATAACCTCATAACTATGCTCAATTCTATCAATTGCTCAACAGTAATTTGTTCACCCACCGTAGAATATCTATGCTCTTGAGAGAAGCCACTAGTGAAACTTATGGCCCCCGGGTCTATTCTCATCATATCAATCTCCATTACTTTATTTTACTTGTTTTGCTTTTACTTTTCACTTTGCATCTTTATACCAAAAATACCAAAAATATTATCTCTATCAGATCTCACTCTCGTAAGTGACCGTGAAGGGATTGACAACCCCTAAGCGTTGGTTGCGAGTTGCTACCATTTTGTGCAGGTACGAGGGACTTACGCGTGACCTCCTACTGGATTGATACCTTGGTTCTCAAAAACTGAGGGAAATACTTACGCTACTGTGCTGCATCACCCCCTCCTCTTCGGGGAAAACCAACGTTAGCTCGAGACGTAGCAAGAAGGATTTCTGGCGCCGTTGCCAGGGAGGCCTACGCCAAGTCAAGTCAAGATTTACTCTCCCGTCAACGAGCCATTTCTGGCGCCGTTGCCAGGGAGGCCTACGCAAAAGTCAACATACCAAGTACCCATCACAATCTCTATCTCTCGCATTACATTATTTGCCATTTGCCTCTCATTTTCCTCTCCCCCACTTCACCCTTGTCGTTTTATTCGCCCTCTCTTTCCCTTTGCCTTTTGTTTTCTCATGTGTTAGTTTGCTTGCTTGTTCGTCACGATGGCCTTACCTAATTTTGGTGATCTTCACCTTAAAAGGCTAGAAGATATCGAAAACAATGTCAGGAAGTTTATGGTCTTGCAATTTGAGCATAATAATTTCTTTAGAAACGAGCTTAAGGAACAAAAGAGTTTTATGAGTTATATGAATAAAGAGCTCGATGATATGTCCAAAGAATTTGATGGTGTAAGAGCCCAAATTGCTCATCTTGAAAAAATGACCGCTGAAATTTCGGATATGCAAGCCACCTTAGTCAATAAGATGGCCGCTAAACCGAATAACTATGAGAATCAAGATGAAGATCTGAAAGTTATTGATGTGTCCCCTATTAAATATTTGTTTTGAAATATGAATCTTGATGAATCTGATTATGATCTTCCCTTACCTAGAAGGCGTTCTAAGAATTCTGAGTTTTAGATCCTGATGATGAAATTGATAAAAAAGGGATTGAAAGAAATAAAAATCTAGATATTGCTAAACCCACTATTTTGGATCTCAAGGAATTTAACTATGAAAATTGCTCTTTAATTGATTGTATTTCCTTGTTGCAATCCGTGTTAAATTCTCCTCATGCTTATAGTCGAAATAAGGCCTTTACCGAACACATTGTTGACGCCTTAATGCAATCTTATGAAGAAAAGGTTGAGTTGAAAGTTTCTATCCCTAGAAAACTCCATGATGAGTGGGAACCTACAATTAAGATTAAAATTAAAAATTATGAGTTTCATGCTTTGTGTGATTTGGGTGCTAGTGTCTCTACTATCCCCAAAGCTTTGTGTGATTTGCTAGATTTCCGTGACTTTGATGATTGCTCTCTAAACTTGCATCTTGCGGATTCCACTATTAAAAAGCCTATGGAAAGAATTAATGATGTTCTTATTGTTGCAAATAGGAATTATGTGCCCGTAGATTTTATCGTTCTTGATATAGATTGCAATCCTTCATGTCCTATTATTCTTGGTAGACCTTTCCTTAGAACGATTGGTGCAATTATTGATATGAAGGAAGGGAATATTAAATTCCAATTTCCCTTAAAGAAGGTCATGGAACACTTTCCTAGAAAGAAAATAAAATTACCATATGAATCTATCATGAGAGCCACTTATGGATTGCCTACCAAAGATGGCAATACCTAGATCTATCCTTGCTTTTATGCCTAGCTAGGAGCGTTAAACGATAGCGCTTGTTGGGAGGCAACCCAATTTTATTTTGTGTTTTTTGTTTTTGGTTCTGTTTAGGAATAAATAATCCATATAGATTCTGTTTAGATGTGGTTTTATCTTTTAATTAGTGTTTGTGCCAAGTTAAACCTATTAGATCTTCTTGGAAGATAGTTATTTGATCTTGCTGTAATTTCCAGAATCTTTGCGCTTAGTGCCCGAATTGTCAAAAATCACCAGAACGTGATAAAATAGTGATTCCAATTGCTTCTGATCAATAAACAAATTTCCCAGGTCTTCTAATTTTGGTAGAATTTTTTGGGTTCCAGAAGTTTGCGTTAGTAACAGATTACTACAGACTGTTCTGTTTTTGACAGATTCTGTTTTGCGTGTGTTGTTTGCTTATTTTGATGAATCTATGGCTAGTAAAATAGTTTATAAACCATAGAGAAGTTGGAATACAGTAGGTTTAACACCAATACAAATAAAGAACAAGTTCACTACAGTACCTTAAAGTAGTCTTTTGTTTTCTTTCTCTAACGGAGCTCACGAGATTTCTATTGAGTTTTGTGTTGTGAAGTTTTCAAGTTTTGGGTGAATTCTTTTGATGGATTATGGAACAAGGAGTGGCAAGAGCCTAAGATTGGGGATGCCCATGGCACCCCCAAGATAATCCAAGGACACCAAAAAGTCAAAGCTTGGGGATGCCCCGGAAGGCATCCCCTCTTTTGTCCACTTCCATCGGTAATTTACTTGGAGCTATATTTTTATTCACCACATGATATGTGTTTTGCTTGGAGCGTCTTGTATTATTTGTGTCTTTGCTTGTTAGTCTACCACAATCATCCTTGCTGTACACACCTTTTGAGAGATCCATGTATGAATTGAAATTTTTTAGAATACTCTATGTGCTTCACTTATATCTTTTGAGCTTGATAGTTTACTCTATGTGCTTCACTTATATCTTTTTGAGCGTGATAATTTTTGCTCTAGTGCTTCACTTAGATCTTTTAGAGCACGGTGGTGGTTTGTTTTAAATAAACTTGATCTCTTATGCTTCACTTAGATTATTTTGAGAGTCGTTAATAGCATGGTAATTTGCTTAATGTTAATATACTTGGTATTCAAGATATGTGAAAGTTTCTTTTTAGTGAGTTGAATACTAAGATAAGTTTGATGCTTGATAATTGTTTTGAGATATGGAGGTGATAATATCATAGTCGTGCTAGTTGAGTAGTTGTGAATTTGAGAAATACTTGTGTTGAAGTTAGCAAGTCCCGTAGCATGCACGTATGGTTAAAGTTGTGTAACAAATTTGAAGCATGAAGTGTACCTGGCTTGTGCATCCTTATGAGTGGCGGTCGGGGACGAGCGATGGTCTTTTCCTACCAATCTATCCCCCTAGGAGCATGCGCGTAGTACTTGATTTTTTATGACTTCTAAATTTTTGCAATATGTATATGAGTTCTTTTGACTAATGTTGAGTCCATGGATTATACACACTTTTACCTTTCCGCCATTTGCTAGCCTCTTCGGTACCGTACATTGCCCTTTATCACATTGAGAGTTAGTGCAAACTTCGCCGGTGCATCCAAACCCCGTGACATGATACGCTCTTTCACACATAAACCTCCCTATATCTTCCTCAAAACAGCCACCATACCTACCTATCATGGCATTTCCATAGCCATTCCGAGATATATTGCCATTCAACTTCCATCATCATCATGACATGCTTTACTTTTGTCATATTGCCATTGCATGATCTTGTAGTTGACATCGTATTTGTGGCAAAGCCACCATGCATTATTTTTCATACATGTCACTCTTGATTCATTGCACCATCCCGGTACACCGCCGGAGGCATTCATATAGAGTCATATCTTGTTCTAGTATCGAGTTGTAATCATTATGTTGTAATCAATAGAAGTGTGATGATCATCATTATTAGAGCATTGCCCAATCAAAAAAAAGAGAGAGAAAGGCCAAAAAGAAAAAAAGAAAGTCCCAAAAAAGGAGAAAATAAAAAGGGCAATGCTACTATCTCTTTTTCCACACTTGTGCTTCAAAGTAGCACCATGATTTCATATAGTGAGTCTCATAAGTTGTCTTGTTCATACTAGTGGGAATTTTTCATTATAGAACTTGGCTTGTATATTCCAATGATGGGCTTCCTCAAAATGCCCTAGGTCTTCATGAGCAAGAAAGTTGGATGCACACCCACTAGTTTTCTTTTGTTGAGCATTCTTAGCTCTAGTGCATCCGTTGCATGGCAATCCCTACTCCTTGCATTAACATCAATTGATGGGTATCTCCATAGCTCATTGATTAGCCTCGTTGATGTGAGACTTTCTCCTTTTTTGTCTTCTCCACACAATCCCCATCATCATATTCTATACCACCCATAGTGCTATGTCCATGGCTCGCGCTCATGTATTGCGTGAAGGTTGAAAAAGTTTGAGATTATTTGAGTATGAAACAATTGCTTGGCTTGTCATCGGGGGTATAGAAGTTGGAAACATCTTTGTGTGACGAAAATGAAGCATAGCCTAACTATATGATTTTGTAGGGATGAACTTCCTTTGGCCATGTTATTTTGAGATGACATAATTGTTTGATTAGTATGCTTGAACTATTATCATTTTTATGTCAAAGTATCACTCCGCATCAAAAATTCTCTTTTTATCATTTACCTACTCGAGGACGAGCAGGAATTAAGCTTGGGGATGCCTGATACGTCTCCAACGTATCTATAATTTTTGATTGCTCCATGCTACTTTATCTACTGTTTTGGACTATATTGGGCTTTATTTTCCACTTTTATATTATTTTTGGGACTAACCTATTAACCAGAGGCCCAGCCCAGAATTGCTGTTTTTTTGCCTATTTCGAGGAAACAGAATATCAAACGAAGTCCAAATGGAATGAAACCTTCGGGAACATGATCTTCTCACCGAACGTGATCCAGGAGACTTGGACCCTATTCCAAGAAGTTTCCGGGGAGGTCACGAGGGTGGAGGGCGCGCCCCCCCTGGGCGCGCCCCCCTGCCTCGTGGTCCCCTCGGAGCTCCACCGACGTGCTCCTTCCTCCTATATATACCTACGTACCCCCATTAGACCAAAGACGGAGCCAAAAACCTAATTTCACTGCCGCAACTTCCTGTATCCACGAGATCCCATCTTGTTGCCTGTTCCGGAGCTCCGCCGGAGAGGGCATCCATCACGGAGGGCTTCTACATCAACACCATAGCCCTTCCGATGAAGTGTGAGTAGTTTACTTCAGACCTTCGGGTCCATAGCTAGTAGCTAGATGGCTTCTTCTCTCTTTTTGGATCTCAATACAATGTTCTCCCCCTCTCTCGTGGAGATCTAGATGTAATCTTCTTTTTGCGGTGTGTTTGTTGAGACCGATGAATTGTGGGTTTATGATCCAACTTATCTATGAATAATATTTGAATCTTCTCTGAATTCTTTTATGTATGATTGAGTTATCTTTGCAAGTCTCTTCGAATTATCCGTTTGGTTTGGCCAACTAGATTGGTAGTTCTTGCAATGGGAGAAGTGCTTAGCTTTGGGTTCAATCTTGCGGTGTCCTTACTCAGTGACAAAAAGAGTTGCAAGGCACGTAGTATTGTTGCCATCGAGGATAACAAGATGGGGTATTTATCATATTGCATGAATTTATTCCTCTACATCATGTCATCTTGCTTAAGGCGTTACTCTGTTTTTAACTTAATACTCTAGATGCATGCTGGATAGCGGTCGATGAGTGGAGTAATAGTAGTAGATGCAGGCAGGAGTCGGTCTACTTGTCACAGACGTGATGCCTATATACATGATCATACCTAGATAACCTCATAACCATGCTCAATTCTATCAATTGCTCAACAGTAATTTGTTCACCCACCGTAGAATATCTATACCCTTGAGAGAAGCCACTAGTGAAACCTATGGCCCCCGGGTCTATTCTCATCATATCAATCTCCATTACTTTATTTTACTTGTTTTGATTTTACTTTTCACTTTGCATCTTTATACCAAAAACACCAAAAATATTATCTCTATCAGATCTCACTCTCGTAAGTGACCGTGAAGGGATTGACAACCCCTAAGCGTTGGTTGCGAGTTGCTACCGTTTTGTGCAGGTACGAGGGACTTGCGTGTGACCTCCTACTGGATTGATACCTTGGTTCTCAAAAACTGAGGGAAATACTTACGCTACTGTGCTGCATCACCCCCTTCTCCACGGGGAAAATCAACGCTAGCTCGAGACGTAGCAGACATGCCCCTGCTACTTACAACGAATGGGACTTGGGCGGAGTGGTATGCACTTGTATATGTTGCACAGTATGATAGCCTGTTCGTAGAGTTCATGTGAAGAGGTTCAATTAGTTTCAAAGGATTAAGTGATGGGCATTTAGCTGCAGCTTGGCCTGAAGCTATCAAAAACTCAAAACAAACTTTGTTTCGGTACATCTTCCTTAACAGTAGTACAAATTTCAGTGCAGATTAAAGGTGAAGATTAGGATTTACCCCTTCAATTCAATCAAAAAAGGTTAAACAGTCTTTTGTATCCAAGGCAATCTATTCAGTACGTTTGATCTGCAAGTTAATTAGCCCTTTTAAATAACTTTAAGATTTGTGTAAACTTTAAAGGGGTGTACCAAAGCAAAACTCAAACTATATCGAAACTAAGTTTCATTATGTATTTTTCTTGAAACATGAAAAAAAGCATACAATCTGGCATCATATGTAAAATATCACATATATTTGACGTATACATCTCCAGACATAAAAAAACAAGCACAAGCATGCTAATTCAATAACCAAGTGTTGCATCTATAATGTATCCTATATATATCAAAAAACAAGAAGAAAGAGTAAGGGAGATAGATGGGGCTTTATGGAACTCACTTGTGTATGCCTCTGGCCACGGCGGCTTAGCGGTGCTAAATAACATCAAATTCAGCGCTGCAATGAAAATTAACATCATATTTAGTTTAGTGTTAAATATGCATTGCTTTAGCGATAGGCAAAAATTACATTTTAGAACCACAAAATTTGACAGTGATTGCCCTAGTTTATGTACTTCTATTGCATGAATTCCAGGAATGCGGGCATTGGGCTTCAACGTGAATGTGTCGTTCGTATTGGCAGTTGTCTTTAATATTGGTTTCAGCTTCCCAACTCTACCTGTAAGTACAAAAAGATTTGAAATATGATTTAACATATTATATACACTATACTCGACATTCTTTTTCCTTGAAAAGTTTCACCAACCTCTTATTCATCCTTTCTTTTCATGATGGCTATATATAGAGCTGGATACCATCTCCTTTGTTGCCCGTACACATCAAGAACATCCACAGGGGGAGCTCTCTCGACAAACGATCTTTGCATTGGCTATCGTGGGAGAAGCTCACTATACCTAAGATCAAGGGGGGATGGGTTTCAGAGACTTCCAATGCTTTAACGTAGCCATGTTGGGGAAACATGGATGGCGCCTACTCACTCATGCTACCTCCTTGTGCGCACAAGTTTTGAAGGGAAAATACTTCTCACACACTGATTTCCTTCATGCTACGTCTCCCGCTTGGTCTTCTGCTACATGGCAGGCGATAGTAGCAGGAAAGGAAGCTTTACATATGGGTTTGATCCACCGAGTTGGAGATGGCACATCAATATCAACATGGACATATCCATGGATCCCAGGTACCAGTTCCATGAAACCAATGGGGCGCATTGGCTCTGCCCAATTAGACAAGGTCTTGGACCTCATTGACGACTATATTGGAAATTGGAATGTGGATCTGATTCAACAAAATTTTTTGCAGCCGGACGTGGAGGCAAATCTTAATATTCCCCTAAACCCAGCTGGCGGAGAAGACATTTTAGCATGGTCTTTGGAAAAGTCTGGCAACTATACTGTAAAATCTGCGTATCGTTCTCTCGTGACTTGCAACGAGCTTGGCTCTCTAGAGGAAGGGGCGAATACAGAAACTTCATCGTCAAACAAACAGTTGTGGTCAGCACTTTGGAAACTCCATGTAATTCCGAAGGTATGATTTTTCTGGTGGAGAGTACTTCGCGGTACCTTACCAGATTCAGTAACACTCAACTATAGGCATATCAAGCCCATTGGCAGGTGTGATATTTGTCGGGCTATGAATGAAGATGTCATGCATGCTTTGGTTCATTGTACACATGCAAAGAGCTTCTAAGCGGCGGCCAGAGACCGCTTTCATCTTCGATTACCAACTTTGCGTTCGGATACATGGGCTAGAGATATCTTGCTGAAATCTATTTTCTCTGATGATGATAGATGCAAGATAATCACCATCATGCACTCGATCTGGTCCTCCCGAAACATATGGACACATGACGAGTGTTGGAACCTAGAACACCGACGAGGCCTAGATCACTATCGCGAG
The DNA here is from genome assembly GCF_003073215.2 of Triticum urartu. Lineage (NCBI taxonomy): Eukaryota > Viridiplantae > Streptophyta > Magnoliopsida > Poales > Poaceae > Triticum > Triticum urartu. The sequence goes on from NC_053023.1 coordinate 609,082,247, forward strand.
GAGAACCAGAGGTAGACGAAGACACGGGAGTTTTTGTGCTGCGCACAGTCTGCAGCTTTTCTCATTAATCTGCAGATTATTTGTACATCAACTAAGGAACAGAAAAACCTCCACGCTGCCGAGCCTACCGGACGTGCCATCCCACGTCGCCCGTCGTGCGTGAGGTGAGTGCGGGCCGAGTCCTACGCTGCATGCCATCCCATGCGCTCACAACGGCCGCACTAATCTAGCTAGCTACTAACTGAAAACAAAGACAGCTTCTGCGTGTACATGCACACGAGACAGAGCCGGTTATTGAGCTAACTGAAAAACAAACTATCCTAACGGGCAAAGGATTACAAGCTCAACAATTCACCCCCTAATCCTTATGCCCAGAGACCACCTTAACGACGATGAGCTTCTGTCGCAGCTCAATGAACTTGATTCTACCCAGCGCCTTGGTGAGAACATCGGCAAGCTGTCCGTCAGTGCCAACATGGTCGACATCCACCTTGCCATCTTCAATGCATTCAGGAATGAAATGATGTCGTATGTCAATGTGCTTACTTCTTTCGTGATGCACTGGGTTCTTGCTGAGCTCGATCGCCGACTTGTTGTCGACGCGCAGCTTCGCCGTCGTTGGCGTTTCGCCGGTGAGCTCAGCAAGGAGCCTGCACAGCCACACGCCCTGGCATGCTGCGGGTGCCGCCGCCATGTACTCAGCTTTGCAAGACGAGATGGCGACGACCTTTTGCTTATGAGATATCCACGTGATCGCGCTGGAGTCGAGGAAGAATACCACACCAGTCGTGCTCCGGCGATCATCAACGTTGCCGGCGTGATCACTGTCGCTATAGACGATCACCTCCGGTGCTGAATTACTTCCCCGCTTGTAGCAACAACCATAATCCAAGGTCCCGCTAACATAACGGAGAATCTGCTTCACCGCATTCCAATGCGTTTCTGCAGGCGCCTCCAGATACCTGCTGACGATGCCGACGGCGTAGGTGATGTCGGGTCGAGTGTTGCAGAGGTATCGAAGGCTGCCGACCATGCTTCTGAACCATGTGGCATCCACGGGGTCGCTGGCGCCAGTCTTGGACAGCTGGAGACGATTCTGCATCGGAGTGTCGCTAGCGTTGCACCCCCTCATCCCAGCAGCTTCGAGGATCTTCATGGCGTAGGCGCTCTGACAGAGAGTGATCTCTCCGTCTTTCTGACGTACCTCGATTCCAAGATAATAGCTCAGGAGTCCGAGATCGCACATGTCAAACACACTGCGCATCTGCTCCTTGAACGCCTTGATTTCGTCGATGCTGCCGCCGGTGATGATCAGATCGTCCACGTACACACCGACCAGCAGTGTCCCCGCGCCGGTGCTCCTCCTGTACACCGCATGCTCGAGGGGGCTGCGCTCGAAACCGAGCGACGCGTCAAGCTTGGCATACCATGCTCGGGGCGCCTGTTTCAGGCCGTACAGGGCCTTCCGAAGACGCAGTACCTTTCCCTCCTTGCCGGCGATGACGAAACCCGACGGCTGGTGCACGTAGACCTCCTCGATCGGGTCGCCGTTCAAGAACGCCGACTTGACGTCCATGTGATGGACTTGCCACCCTTGCCGCGCCGCCAAATCCAGCAGCAGCCGTACTATTTCCATGCGGGCCACCGGCGCGAACACTTCATCGTAGTCCACGCCCTGCCGCTGCGAGTAGCCCTTTGCCACCAAGCGCGCCTTGTGCTTCACGATCTTGCCGGCGGCATCCCTCTTGACCTTGAAGACCCATTTGAGCCCTATCGCACGGTGCCCGGGCGGGAGCGCGGCGAGCTCCCAGGTCTTGTTCTCGCGGATCGCGACTAGCTCGGCGTCCATGGCGCACATCCAACACGCCTCCTCCAGCGCTTCATCCACCCCAGCGGGCTCTTCAGCAGCAATGAGACAGAGACTGACTTGGTCTTCTCTCGCTGCTTCCACCTCGGCCAGTACATGTGTCATCTTGCGGTAGCGCGTTGGCGTATGGTCGAGGTTGTGCCGTTCCTAGTCGTCACTGGGCGGCGTAGCCCAGCCGTCGTCATCTGGGGCTGGAGAACGCGCTGGCGTTGTTGGTGTAGGCGGACAGCCCCCCGGTGCGGAAGAGCTCGATGAAGAGGATGTCGTGGATGACCCGTCTGAGCTCGACAAGGCAGACTGCACATCGACGCTCTGTTCGTCGCTGTAGACGACCACAAAGTGTTCGTCCATGGGGGTCGCCGCAGCACCTGGGGCCGGCGTCTAGTCCCACTTCCTCCGTTCTTCAAAAGCGACGTCGCGCGTGACGTGCACCTTGTTCATGGCTGGATCAAATACCATATACGCCTTGGCTCCTTTAGCGTACCCGATGAAAATCATCGGCGTCGAGCGATCGGCCAGTTTATCGATGCCGGGGCCGATCCGCTTAACGTGTGCGGTGCACCCGAAGGTGCGCAGGTGATGAACCGCCGGCTTCTTCTTGTGCCATGCTTCATACGGCGTCTGCCCGTCGAAGCTACGCGTGGGGGATCGATTGAGCAGGTACACCGCGGTCTTGACCGCGTCGCCCCAGAACATGGCGGGCACGGCCATGCTCTTGAGCAGACACCGTGCCATCTCCACCACGGTCTGGTTGCGCCTCTTGACCATGCCGTTTTGCTGCGGCGTGTATGGCGCGGTGGTGCAGTGCTTGATCCCTCCATCCTCGCAGTACAGACGGAATTCAGTGGAGTTGAACTCGCCGCCCCGATCAGAGCGAAAAGCCATGAGCCGGCGTCCAGATTCAGCCTCTGCAAGGGCCTTGATCTTCTTGAAACATTGAAATGCCTCGTCTTTGGATTTGATCACCTCCAGCCACATGTAACGTGAGTGATCATCAACAACCAGCAGGAAATACCGATTACCTCCGGTCGTCGCCGGCTTGATCGGACCGCAGAGGTCCGTGTGGACGAGCTCCAGCGCGTGCTCTGCGCGGTACGCCGAGGCCTACGGGAACGGGAGCCGGTGCTGCTTCCCCAGTGTGCATCCATCGCAGTACTGGTCGACGCGGTCGACGAGGGGGACGCCGTTTACCATCTCCAGGCGCACGAGATCGCGCAGCGCCCTGAAGTTCAGATGGCCGTAGCGCGAGTGCCACAGCCACGCCGTATCATCGCCGCTCGCCAGCAGGCACACCGGCTTCGTCAGTGCTAGCGAGAGGACGTAGAGCCGCCCGGCGTTGCGCGCCACGCGAGAGAGGAGCTGCCCGTCCGGATTCCGGAGGCGAAGGACCCCGTCGTGGATCACCGTCTCGCAGCCGAGCTCATCCATCTGACCAATGCTCAAAATATTGCTGCACAGACGTGGTATGTAATATACCTCAGAGAGCGTCAGATGTTCACTGCTGCGACACTCGAAGAGGATCGTTCCTCTCCCCTCGATCTGCACACTGGACCCGTCGCCGAGCTTCACAGTCCCCCGCGCTCCCACGTCGAGCTCGGAGAAGATATCGCGGCGACCGGGCATGTGGTTGCTTGCCCCGGTGTCCAAATACTAGGAGGTGTCGCAGTTGCCGCCTTCCTGTGCAGCGCGCGCCTGGGAGCGTTCTTCGTTGAGAAGAACCTGCTCAACCAGGCGCTCGATGGTGACAGTGAGGGCGGTGACCGTGGCGAGCAGAAGTGCCACCTCGTCGTCCTGGTTGCCCCGCGACCGCAAGGTTCGCCTGATCCTTGCGTTCATGACGCGGCTCGGTGCAGTGCTTCGAGAAATGCCCAGGTTTGTTGCAGTTGTAGCACTTCACCTGAGACATGTCGCGTTCCCCGTTCGGCGCGCCGTCGCGGCCGCCGTTTCCGCCGCCGCCCTAACCGCCGCCCCGACGAGGCTTGCCGCGATGACGATTCGAGTCGCCGCCTTGTCCACCGGACCCGCCTGGCCCGTCGGAGCCACCATGGCCGCCGCTCTGGCTGCCGCCCTGGCCTTGGACGCGCTGGTTCTTGCGCGCGTTCCACTGCGCCTCCGTCATCAGGAGCTGGGGCCCGCTGCCTCCACCTTGATCGTTGGTGAGATAGCGCTCCTCCGCGGAGCGCAGACGGCCGATGAGCTCCTCAATTGAGAGCGTGTTGAGGTCGAGCATCGTCTCGATGGCGAGGGCGATCTGCATGTAGCAAGGCGGGACAACGCGTAGGAACTTCTGTACCACTCTCACCTCGTTCATGGTGTCGCCGAGCAAGCGCAGATTGTTGATGAGCGAGGTGATCCGCATGCCGAACGCGTCGAGCGTCTCGCCGTCGCAGAACGTGATCCCCTCGAACTCGGAGCGCAGCCGTTGCGCCGTGGCCTCTCGCACGCGCGCGACTCCCATCCGCATGGTTTTGATCGTATCCCATGCCTCCTTCGCGGTCTTCTTCACCATGATCGTGCCCACCATCTCCGGCGGAATGGATCGCAGGATGGAAGCCAGCGCCGACTTGTCGTTGGGGACGCTCGACGGGTTTCCTTCCACCGCGTCCCACATCAAGTTTGCCTCCATGTTGATCTGCATCAGCATAGACCACTCGAAGTAGTTTGTCGGCGTGAGCATCGGCCACACCGTGGTGCCGCTCGGGACGAGGCGCTCCTGGACCGTGCGCTCGTGGACGACGACCTCCTTGCTGTACCGGCAGGTGCGGCTGCGACCGCGGCTACGACCGCGATCGGGGGTCGGCGAGCGCGCGCCACCGCTGCCGCTGCCGTCGCCCTGGTGGGCTGCAATGCGCGCCGCTGCCGAGTTCGCCGGAGAGGTCGAGCCGGCCATGGTCACCGAGGAACAACGCGGCTCTGATGCCACTTGTTGGAACCTAGAACACCGACGAGGCCTAGATCACTATCGCGAGGAGAACCAGAGGTAGACGAAGACACGGGAGTTTTTATGCTGCGCACAGTCTCCAGCTTTTCTCATTAATCTCCAGATTATTTGTACATCAACTAAGGAACAGAAAAACCTCCACGCTGCCGAGCCTACCGGACGTGTTATCCCACGTCGCCCGTCGTGCGCGAGGTGAGTGCGGGCCGAGTCCTACGCTGCATGCCATCCCATGCGCTCACAACGGCCGCACTAATCTAGCTAGCTACTAACTGAAAATAAAGACAGCTTCTGCGCGTACATGCACACAAGACAGAGCCGGTTATTGAGCTAACTGAAAAACAAACTATCCTAACGGGCAAAGGATTACAAGCTCAACAACGAGGAGGGTTACAATCCTGTGCAGGCAATAAAATGGGTCCATGAGACTCTATCTTTGCTGGAATTCCCAGCGAAAGGGAGAAGGGGCTTGCCAGGCCAGTTCTGGAGACTGCCAGAGCCGGGCTAGGTGACCATCAATACTGATGGTGTGGTAGCTATGGATGTTCCAAAGGGGGGGGGCGGGCGGGTCGCTCGGTCTCATCTCCCTTTTCTGGGAGCTTGGAGCCAGCCCCTTCAAGGGGTCTCGGATGCTTTCATGGTTGAATTACTTGCTTTCAGAGAAGGCGTGATCTTTGACCAGCTATGGGGCTTTCACATGTCATGATCGAGGTAGACTGCATGGAGCTTGTCGACCTCTAGAATTCGCGCAGCAACACGCGATCAGTTGCCGCACCTATCTTGAAGAATTTGGAGGAGTTAGTAGCTAGTTTTGTTTCGTTTTCGGTTACTCATATTGGGAGAGCCTGTAATATTCCGGCTGATCGGTGTGCTAAGCTAGCTTGTACGCTAGATGAGACTGATAGTTGGATCTCTGCGAGTCCAGATTTCCTAGTAGACTGCCTTTGAGCAGATTGTAACCGCTTGATTTTGAAGTAATAACTCCCTAGTTCGATGCAAAAAAAACTTATGACACAGAGGGAAGGTAAATCCGCACTCCAAACTCGCTTACTAGTTCGAGACGTTGTTACATCATCTTTTAGTTTCAAAATAGATACGTCGAAACAAATATAGGTTCATGCCGGTAAATTTCTAGAGCACCTCAGTGGTGTGTATAAAATTGAAAAGGATAGACTCCTTTCTCTTATACAGGCCCTGGACATAAAGGCCGAATCTACGATTTTACTGCCAGCTGAGCTTCAGGTCAAAACTGAGGCGGAGAAGAGGTTGAAAGAACTGCTCCGCGAAGAAGAATTGAAGTGGGCTTTGCGTGCTAAAGTCCGCAAAGTAGTCCAAGGGGATGCGAATACTCAATTCTTTCATTTGATAGCTAATGGTAAGCACAGAAAGAAGCGTATCTTTCAGCTTGAACAAGATGAGGGCACTATTTTAGGACAGGATAACCTAAAAACATATATTACCGAGTATTATAAGCAGTTATTTGGACCTCCGGAGGATAATTGTGTGTCCCTCGACGAGTCCAGGACTGAGGGTGTGCCTCAGTTATCAGCTGCCGAAAATGATATTCTGGTTGCCCCGTTCTCAGAGAAGGAGGTGTTTGATGCTATTGCACAGATGAAAAACAATAAGGCTCCCGGTCCGGATGGATTCCCGGCCGAGTTCTATAAAAAGTGCTGGCACATTATTAAGGGGGATTTGCTACCTATGCTCAATGATCTGTTCACTGGACAGCTTCAATTATTTCACTTGAATTTGGGAACTATCACACTGCTTCCTAAAGAAAACAGAGGCTGTGAGAATTGAGCAATTCAGGCCGATCTGTCTCCTCAATGTTAGTTTCAAAATTTTCACCAAGGTCGGGACTAATAGGCTCACACAGATTGCGCATTCTATGGTACAACAGTCCCAAACTGCTTTCATGCCAGACAGAAATATCCTTGAAGGGGTAGTCGTCTTGCATGAAACGCTCCATGAAATCCACTGCAAAAAGTTAGATGGAGTAATTTTTAAGGTGGATTTCGAGAAAGCGTACGATAAGGTCAAATGGCCATTCCTCCAACAGTCATTGCGTATGAAAGGATTTGATGAAGCTTGGCGCCACCAGGTTGAAACATTTACGCAAAAAGGTAGTGTGGGAATTAAAGTTAATGATGACATAGGTCATTACTTTCAGACACATAAAGGCCTAAGACAGGAGATCCGATGTCCCCTATCTTGTTTAACATTGTGGTGGCTATGTTAGCAATTTTGATAGGAAGGGCTAAGGAACATGGTCAAGTAGGTGGTTTGATACCTCATCTTGTTGATGGAGGTGTATCCATCCTTTAGTACGCTGATGATACAATTATCTTTATGGAGCATGACTTGGCCAAGGCGAGAAATATGAAGCTTGTGTTATGCCTATTTGAACAATTGACCGGGTTAAAGATCAACTTTCATAAGAGCGAGCTGTTTTGTTTTGGTAGAGCCAAAGACGAACAGGAGGCTTATAGGCAATTGTTTGGGTGCGAATTGGGAGAGTTACCCTTCTCTTACCTAGGTATTCCCATCCACCATCGTAGGCTGACAAACAGAGAGTGGAAGTGCATCGAGGACCGATTTGAGAAGAAACTGAGTTGCTGGAAGGGTAAGCTCATGTCCTACGGAGGCCGATTAATCCTTATAAATTCGGTGCTCACGAGCATGCCTATGTTTCTCCTATAGTTCTTTGAGGTACTAGTTGGTGTTAGGAAGAGACTGGACTTCTATCGATCGCGTTTCTTTTGGCAGGGTGATGAGCTTAAAAGAAAATATCGGCTCGCTAAATGGGATATCATCTGTAGACCGAAAGACCAAGGGGGCCTCGGTATTGAGAACCTAGAAGTTAAGAACAGATGCCTTCTTAGCAAGTGGCTGTGGAAGCTCTCTACGGAGAATGATGCCATGTGGGCTCAAATCCTTCGTAGCAAGTACCTCCAGACAAAAACTTTGTCCCAAGTTACAGTCAGGCCGACAGATTCACATTTCTGGAAAGGTCTGATGAAAGTTAAAAAATCTCTGTTTAATAGGATGAAGTTTATTATTGGAAACGACACTAGTACACGTTTCTGGGAGGATACTTGGCTCGGCGAGACACCCTTGGCCATTCAATATCCGTCTTTGTACCGTATCGTTCAACGACGAGAGGTGTTCGTCGCATCGGTATTTCAATCTATCCCCCTTAATATTCGGTTCCGGCGGACGCTAGCGGGCAATCGTTGGGAAGAATGGCTCCATCTAGTTAGGAGACTGATGGAGGTCCAGCTTTCTCAACAACCCGATGAATTACGCTGGAAATTGACTAAGTCTGGAGTATTCACTGTTAAATCAATGTATATTGATGTTATTAATTCGAACTCCATTCCTACCTCCAAGCATGTTTGGGATGTCAAAGTTCCTTTGAAAATAAAAGTGTTTATATAGTTTGTGCATAAACAAGTTATTTTAACCAAGGACAACTTGATAAAGTGTAATTGGACAGGACCTACTAAGTGTAGTTTCTGTGATCGGGATGAGACAATCAAGCACCTTTTTTTGATTGCCCGTTGGCCAAAGTGCTTTGGCAGACGGTCCACATTGCTTTTAATATCAATCAACCGAATTCTGTTAACGCGTTATTTGGGACATGGCTTAATGGGATTGAGCCTGACTTAGCGAGACACATTCGGGTTGGAGTTTGCGCTTTGCTGTGGACTATCTGGACTTGCAGAAATGATTTGGTTTTTAACAGAATATCATGTATCCAATTTTTGCAGGTTATATTCCAAACTACGGCATTGATCCATTCGTGGTCGCTACTTACCCCGACGGAGGCCAGGGAGCATTTGGTTACTGGATCTTTCCGCCGGGAGACGGTAGCTCGGGATATCTTCAACCGGTTTGGATGACAGTCATGTAATAGGATAGGCATTTAGTTTACCTACCTAGCTTTAGCCAGCCGGTTGTGGCGTCTGTTCATGGCTAGTTGGTGTTTCTAGCCTCTTTTTTAGCTCTATGTGAGCTTTCTTTGCTATTCATTACTTTTGAAGACTTTGGAACCTTGTTGGCACTTCTTTATTTGGTTAATAAGATGGCCGTATGCATCATTCTGATGCAGAGGCCGGGAGCCCCCTTTTTGAAACAGAAAAAGAAAAAAAAGCAAGTATGGCCGCACGGCGCCCCGGACAAACTTAGCTTCGGGACATCTGGAAGATGACTGAAGGCAACCGGCTGCAGTTCTGACTTCCTTGGATGGTGAGCAGAGCACTTGCAAATTCTCATTTCATCGGCAGTTTATTTCAGTTGCTTTTGGTGTTTCACATATGCAATAGTTTGGGAAAGTAAATGAACTAGATGGCATCAAACCATCTTGATCGCATCATAACTGTGGAAGCGTTGTCCCACTCATGTTTGGTGTGAACTGATGTGTGTTCAGGATTGTGAGCAAGGGAGAGTGGATACTGTTGTACGTGCTTGCCAAGGACGAGGAAGGCTTCCTCTCCAGAGAAGTTGTTCGCCAGTGCTCCGATGGTAGCCTGTTCGAATTCATCGAGGGAAGCCCACGAGAAGCTGCACTAGAGTGCAACGCTATCATCATCATGAGTAGGACTGTAGATCAGATGGATTACCTCATGTATGCCTATGAAATAAGAGAGGAACGGGTACGAAGTTCGTAGAATGAAGTTGTACACTTCTCAACTAAACTCGAGAACATAAATACTTCTTTTAAAGATTAGCTCTGCGACGCGGCAAACTCACCGTGCCAAAGCAAAGGCAACAAAGGAGGAGAAGCTCAAGAAGCGGTTGGCCATCGGTTGGCCCGGTGGTGGCGATGGGCATGGGGGTCGTGGTGGACGCCGCCAAACGAGCGCGCCCATAGTAGAGACGGCGCCGTGGCCGGAGCCTTACAAGCCTTCATACTACTACGCTGCCAAGAAGCTTGGAACCCCAACCGGTACGGTGCCTTACATCGTCGACGTTAACACAGTGCCATTCTTCTTCGAGTATTCTTCGTCGCAGCTCGTCCGGACGCGGCGGGGGAGCAGATAGGTGTCTGCATGCTGCTCGCTGCAATGCCTAGAGCTGGGGAGCTGACATACGACGTGGGCAGGAAGATGCTCTACATCATCCACGATGGAGACGAAGGAGGGGAAGAGGACGGGAAGGTGGAAAACTTGGATCCCACCTACTCTGGCAACTACCAGCAATAGTCCTACACCCAGACAGCCACACAACAGTGGTACACCTTGGTCGGGCATGGCCAGAAGCTAACAGCCATAGACCAGAGGCTGCTAAGGTGAGCAAAGACCTCTTGTCCATCGAACCGCACTTCTTCGTCTTCAGCAGATTCAGTGACAAAAGCTGTAGCAGCACTCCTCGCCTTCTGCACGAGCGCTGTTGAGAGAATAATTATGTTTTGAGAACTATTGGGCCTCCCATACAGTGTTCATAAAAGAAGTACGGGATTGTTGCATTTCAAAGCATTCTAAAAAATCATGGCACTATAGCATGCTCACTTGGATTGAGCTTGGCCAGAATTGGGTTGATCAGTTTATGTGATAACTACCCAAGACAGAAGGTCAAACTTACATGCAATTGAGGCTGCACTTTGTCCTTCGCCGATTGCTGTACCGACAAGCTCTATCCGCAGAACCAGCTCCTTCCTGCGAATGAAGGTAGGCTTCAACTCCTTGATTTTGGCTTTGATATGCTTTGTCACTGTCTTGTATTCCCCTGGATCAACTGAAATATGATATGAATAGTTATTAGGATACATGCTATTGATTATTAGGATATATAATAAGGATAACTAGAAATGCAGAGAACATGCTATTACCAGGGGCCCTTGGGTCAAAATTCACATCAATTGGGGCCAGGTGACTCAGTTTCATCAAATCCATCAATTTCTTGTTCTTATGCATGTACTTAGCTTTCAGCTTAGCCTTCTCTGATTTCTCAAACTTTCCCTTCTCTGCAGTTACTTGATTACCATTGGGAGGACAGAAGCTTATCGGTCTTTATTTCTTCTGCAGATGTCGCGTCAACAAGAGCATAAAGCTTAGTAAGGCTGACATTCTTACTGAGGTCTCTGGTGCTGGTTCTCCAAAGCTCAATCAATTTTTTACTATGCTCTTGTAGCTGCAAACAGTTCAAGAGTACTTAACAAACTTGTTGTCATGTAAGAGCCTAAACTGATAACATATCTAACTTGGAAAGTTGCAAGTACCTCTTTGAATAGCCTGTGTGTTAGACTAAGTATATAGTAGGTATACGTGTTGTAACATAACCTGTATTTGTACGGTTCCCTCTTATAAATATATGACGGCCGTACCCACCAAGGGTATCGAGCATTGTTCCAAACCCTAATATGTCTAACATGGTATCAGACGACGCGTTCGATCCGCGCCACGCTTCTGCCTCCTCTGCTGCCGCCGCGTCGGTCTTCCTGGCGTCACCTCCGCTCGCCTGGGCCCGATCTGCTGCGTCGGGATCGCAGCCTCCCGCGCTACCTCGATCGCCCGTGATGCACCCGATCGCGGCCGGCACCCCGATCACGTCGCGTGACGCGCCTCCACCGCCGGCCTCCTACGGCGCCTCCGTGCAGGTGTCCTACGGTGGTCATCCTGCCCCGGCCCAGTCCCCCGACGCGCTGCTAGTCTCGGGGCCTTATGGCGCTCACGTACAGGCGCCCTACGGCGGCCCGTACCCCGCGCCGTATGGTGCGCCCTACGCCGCCGCCCCTGTGTCGTACGCCGCGCCTCCCGCACTCCCTTACGGTGTGCCCCCTTCGGCGGTCTACGGTCATCACCAGCCCTACGGTCATCACCAACACTCTCGTGTGCCTCCGTCGGCGGATGCACTGGTTCCGTACAGTGCCGTCCTGATGCCTGATCCGCAGCTCTCCGCGCCGGTGGCCGATCCAGGACCATTCCACTTCGCTCATCTGGTGACGGTGAAGCAATCTGCTGATAACTACCTCCTGTGGCGCACTCAAGTGTTGCCGCTGATGCGTAGCCACTACCTTGAGGGATATGTTGATGGCTCGCTGCCGTGCCCTCCGGCCATGGTTCCGGTACCCTCGCCCCATGGTGGCTCCGTCATGGTCCCCAACCCTGCTCATTGTCGGTGAATCGCTCAGGATCAAGCCATCCTGGGGTTATTCAGTCTTCGCTCACTCCGTCCGTGGCCAGCATGGTAGTCTTTGCCACGACGTCGAGGGATGCATGGACCACGCTCGACTCCAGCTTCTCCTCGCAGTCCCTGGCACATTCGTCTGCCATTCGTAATCAGTTGGGTGAGGTCAAGAAGAATGATCTCTCCGTCACGGCCTTCTTCAACAAGGTCAAAAATTTGGCTGATACACTGTCCTCCATTGGGCAGCCTCTTCGTGATGATGAGTTTACTTCGTTCATTCTCAATGGGCTTGATGAGGACTATGACTCTCTTGTTGAAAACATCAATGGACGTGACACGTGATGCCGCCTCGTGACCTCTACACGCGCCTCCTCAACACGGAACAGCGGCTCGCTGCTCGCCGCTCTGTCAGAGTCTACACGGAGGGCCCGTCTGCGAACGCTGCTCACCGCAGGGGTGCCCGTGGTGCCAAGCAGAAACCGTCGGCGTCCACGGGCAACCAGCCCCGTCCACCCACTCCAGCTCCTCCTTCGACTGGCCGCAAGCGGCTCCACTGCGAGGCATGTGGTGGTGGGATTGAGTGTCAGCTCTGCGGCATTGAGGGGCACTTGGCATCTAAATGCCATCGGCGCTTTAAACGTGATTTCCTTGGCATTGGGAACAATGGGAAGGGTAACGAGAAGCAAGCTGCTTTCGCTACACAGGAGCCTGGGTTCACTCCTTCATATTATGTGGATCCTGCCTGGTACATGGACACAGGTGCCATGGACCACTTGACGAGCCAGCTTGACAAGCTGGCCACTCACCAGCCCTACACCGGTCATGATCAGGTCCGCACTGCCAATGGATCAGGTATGCCCATCTCACATGTTGGTCAGGCATCTCTCCTTTCGCGTACCACCAAAACCTTGCGTCTTCTTGATGTCCTTCGTGTTCCTTCAGTCACACGTAGTTTACTCTCGGTTCCTAAATTAACTCGTGACAACAATGTGTTTGTTGAGTTTCACCCTTTCCATTTTTTTGTTAAGGACCGGGACACGAGGGACGTTCTGCTTAGTGGTCGAGCTCGCGACGGCTTATATGCGCTTGATGTGCCACGAGTATCTCAAGTTTTCAGTGGTGTTCAGGTGTCATCGTCGCAGTGGCATTCTCGCCTTGGTCATCCTGCCACTCCCATTGTGCGCCATGTGCTTCATCGTCATCATCTTCCCGTTGAGTCGAGTAATAAGGAGTTTCTAGTGTGTGATGCCTGTCAACAAGGCAAGTGTCATAAGTTACCTTTTTCTGTATCAAGTCGTGTTGTCAAGGCTCCTCTCGAACTTGTGTTTTCAGATGTGTGGGGCTATGCCCAAACTTCTATCAATGGTCACAACTATTATGTCAGTTTCATCGATGCTTTCAGTCGCTATATTTGGATTTATCTTATTAAGCGCAACTTTGATGTGTTTCATGTCTTTATGCAATTTCAAGCACATGTTGAGCGGTTGCCTAAGCACAAAATTATCCATGTTCAGTCCGATTGGGGGGGGGTGAATACCGTAATCTTAACACCTTCTTTCAGAAGCTTGGCATCTCACACCATGTGTCTTGTCCTCATACACATCAGCAGAACGGTGCAGCTGAGCGCAAGCACCGTCACATAGTTGAAACTGGTCTCAAACTTCTTGCACATGCCTCTGTCCCATTTCGGTTCTGGAGCGATGCTTTTGTTACTGCTTGTTTTTTGATAAACAGGATTCCTACACGACTTCTTCACATGAAGTCTCCTCTAGAAGTATTGCTTCATGAAACTCCAGATTACTCCTTCCTCAAAGTGTTCGGATGTGCGTGTTGGCCGCATCTCCGTCCGTACAATAGGCATAAACTTGAGTATCCATAAAAAATGTGTGCTCCTTGGGTACAGTCCACTCCACAAAGGTTATAAGTGTCTCCACATTCCGACGTATCGTGTTTACATTTCCCGTGATGTTGTGTTTGATGAGACTGTCTTCCCTTTTTCCACGCTCACATCACCCACTGATACTCCCGTTACCAAGTTGCACTCTTTTCCAGTTTTTCCTGATCAATCTGTGGATGCTGCATATTCTCCTCTATTGTTGCCTAACCATGATGTAGGGACTGGACGTGGTGCTTGACTTGAGCTTCTTGGTGATGATGATGCGGCCTCAACTGCACCAGCTGCCCCTGCTGCTAATAGCGCGTGCATCTCCCCGACGTGGACTGCGCCGGCTGCCTCACTGTCGCCTGGGCCGGCTGACCCCGCGGCGCTGTCACCTGGCCCGGCGGCCTCACCGTCCAATGCTTCGGGTGGGTCTTCATCGCCTAGCCCGTCGTCGCCGACCACGCCTAGCCCGTCTTCGCCGACCACTCCAGGCCTGGCGTCGACCTTGGCCGTGCCACCGGACGCGGTCATTGACTCGCCCGCAGGCATGTCCTCCTCGCTGCTGATGGACAGTGGCTCCTCTGCGGTGGTAGCTCTACCGTCACCTCCGCCTGTCATCCTGCGTCCTCATACACGCAGCAAGAGTGGCATCTTCCAACCGAAGAAGCGCACTGACGGCACTGTCGCGTGGCTTGCGGCCTGTGTGGCGCATGCTGAGGCCGATCCTACGGCTGAACCGCGACATTTTTAGGCATCACTTGGCATTCCACACTGGCATGCTGCAATGGAGCAGGAGATCCATGCTCTTCAAAGAAACAACACTTGGCGTCTGGTTCCACCTCCATCGGGTATCAATGTCATTGACTCTGAATGGGTATTCAAGGTGAAGAAACATGTTGATGGCTCCATTGAGAGGTACAAGGCACGCCTGGTTGCCAAGGGCTTCAAACAACGATATGGCATTGATTATGAAGACACGTTCAGTCCTGTTATTAAACCAACTACTATTCGTGTTCTTCTCTCCTTGGCTGTTACTCGAGGATGGTCGCTTCGACAGCTTGATGTTCAGAATACTTTTCTCCATGGAGTTCTGGAAAAAGAGGTTTATATGCGTTAGCCGCCAGGTTTTGTTGATCCTGCTCAGCCACATCATTTGTGTCGTCTTGTCAAGGCTCTTTATGGTCTGAAGCAGGCCCCTCGAGCATGGCATGCATGTCTTGGCGCTGCTCTTCGCGCGCATGTGTTTGTGCCTTCTACAACAGACACGTCTCTGTTTATTCTTCAACGACGTGAGGTGACTATGTACATTCTGGTCTATGTTGATGACATCATCCTTGTCAGTTCGTCTGTTGCTGCTACAGATCGGCTTGTGTCCTCTCTTGGTGCTGAGTTTGCTATTAAGGATCTTGGGAGACTGCATTATTTTCTGGGTCTGGAGGTTCTTCATTCTGATGGTGGCTTGACTCTTACTCAGAAGTACTCCCAAGATCTGCTACGTCGTGCAGGTATGTTGCAGTGCAAGACTGCTACGACTCCTATGTCTGCCACAGACAAACTGACAGCTCTTGCTGGTGACTTGCTCTCTCCTGAGGATGCTACTGAGTACTGTAGCATTGTTGGTGGGCTGCAGTACTTGCTCATTACTCGACCAGACATATCATTTGCAGTTAACCATGTGTGCCAGTACCTTAATGCACCGCGTGATCCTCACTGGTCAGCCGTTAAGCATCTTGCGCTATGTTCGTCACACGGCTTCATATGGTCTTCATCTTCAGCCTGCACCTTTTGGACTGACCTCAGCATTTTTTGATGCCGATCGGGCTGGTAGTCCTGATGATCGGCGATCCACAGGGGGACATGCTGTGTTCTTTGGATCTAACTTGATCGCCTGGCAAGCTCGCAAACAAGCCACAGTGTCTCGGAGTAGTACCGAAGCTGGGTACAAAGCGGTTGCTAATGCCACAGCTAAGATCGTGTGGGTGCAGTAGTTGCTTCGAGAGTTGAAGGTCCCTCCAACTCAGTCGTCTGTCCTTTGGTGTGATAACATCGGTGCCACATATCTTTCATCCAATCCAGTATTTCATGCCCGAACGAAGCACATCAAAGTTGACTATCACTTTGTGAGGGAACGTGTTGCTCAGAAACTCCTTCAGATCAAGTTTATTTCTTCTAAGGATCAACTTGCTGATATTTTCACTAAACCCTTGCCCTTGCCTTCTTTTGAAGGATGTCGACGCAATCTTAACCTTCTGAGTGTTTCAGGACATAGAGGGTGTTAGACTAAATATATAGTAGATATACGTCTTGTAACATAACCTGTATTTGTACGGTTCCCTCTTATAAATATATGACAGCCATACCCACCAAGGGTATCGAGCATTGTTCCAAACCCTAGTATGTCTAACATTGTGCTTTGTTCTCTTTAGACTGGCAATTGCTTTGACGACTTCTGCATATCCTTCAATGTTCCCCTCTTCGCCTGGCTTTATACCAGTTTCCGTCAGTCGCTCTTTGTAACTGAAACCCAGTACTTTGCACAGTTCTTCAAGCTCAGTCAGGCGCAAATCTGCAATTGAAAATTTGATATTAGATGATATCGATGACAAAGTAGAACTACATTGCAAGTCAGATACATCGAAAGGGGGATAGATACCAAGATCGGAAACACTGTATCTCCCCTTCAGACCCCCTGTATTGACTGCTGGGACAACCATTCTGCTGTTCAAAGAATATTACAGTGCGTAAAAACCATGGAAGCAGATAAAAGGAACATCAAAAGAGGAGTCTGGTGCCCTGGTCAGTATTAACTAATTAAAAAACTTAAGATGCCGCTTACACTACAGAGGTTTGGCAAAATAGTTAAAGAACTCATGGAGACCGACTAGAAAACTAGCAGAAGGCCTGCAGAGAAGAACTTAGAGGCTGAACAATGCTGACATGATTATCACAAAGGAGGGTTTCTATGGAATGTGGTGAACGGGCAATGTTGCTTATAGAGGTGACCAGATGGAACTGATAAAAACGACAAGGACAGCTGAAGCTATTTACATGAGAGGTGATTTTTAGGACCATGGTTCACCCGAACCTATGGTCCATGCCGTAGGATGTATCACCCCCCACTTGTGGATCTGTGTCCTGTTTTGAATTCAAAATTCCGTGTTAAGCCCTAACTAGTCAAAGCCACCGTTAACCCTGATGCTTATAAGGACCCCCTAGGCCTGCGTGGGAAGTAGTTTTTTTTTTCATGGGTTGGCACATGTCTCTAGGCACTGTAGCACTTTTTGCACACGTCTCTATGAGCATAATTTGTATATATAAGAAAAAGAGGAATTCACTTGGACTATTAAAAAATATCAGGCCAAAAGAACCTTCACAAACTCGTTTCGTAGTAAAACTTCTGTACAAATTATACAACATATTCATTGATGTTTGTGAGAATGTGTACTGATGTCATGTCGCAAAATTTTCTAACAGTTTTTTTGTTTGGTTTGGCCTGCATGATCAGTAGGACATCAACCTATATAAGGAAAAGACAAAAAAAGAGAAAAGGTTAAACGTGACATATCATCTGACACAGTATTTAAGAGATGGGAGTTGTAGATATACCAGCGACTACAAACAATTATCTTCAAAGCTTGTGACAAGCCCATGTGTTTTAAAAATGTCCAGATCAAAATGAGATGCCCTTGCTGTGAATTAGTTGTGCGTGATTCCTTAAGACTGCTCACGGTGGGGAGTAACATAGAGTAGTAACTTGCCGATGTTACTAGTCTATGTTACTACCTCCATAGTGGGTAGTAACATAGTATGAGTAGTATCATGAAAGAATTCATTTATTAGGCTATAGACTCATTATGCCTTGAAATGTGTGATGTTACAGTAACTACCAAAGTTACCACAAACCCCTCTCTCCTCATTAATTAGCTGCCACATAAGCAATCTTGTATTGAAATGTGTGACGTTACTAGTTAAGTTACTCCCATTGTGACTAGTCTGAGCCTACTCAATGCATACCTTGGGAAGGGAGCTAATGCACAAAACGATGCAATAAACAATGATGAACAGTGTTTGTATACATGTAATAATTTTTTTTACTACCTATGATGTAAGCATCAAGTAGGCTTATTTTATCAATGTAGGGCTTCCAATCTTCACTAAACTATTGACGCAATGCATATCTGTTTGCCATCTTGCGTAAACTGTTCCCGCCATGCACATATCTCGAAAAATGTTGTCCGAAGATCAATGGCGTGGAGCATAGGTTCGGGTGAACCATGGTCCCATACAACATTATTGTATTTACATTCAATCCAGCGGATTAATGAGGGGTTAAGTTACAGGCACTGTGGTGATTTTGATATCGGGCAAATGATCAATCCCCCAGGTACTGCTGTTTACTTGCCAGAGAATGTACACAGCCTGACTAAGGTTAGGTGATTATGCTTTTTCTTTACTAAGGTGGACGAATGATCGTCCTCGACCAAATATGAAAAACTGAAGTAGCTCTGAAGTGAAAAAACAAGATATACTGAAATTACTGAATACGTGTGTGCAGAGTGGCAATAAGTCAATCAAGCTTGGGGTCCTAAAGTTGGTTCAGGATTCAGACTGCCTTAGAAAGTGACAAACAATTGAGGACACGTGCTAGTGGTATTGTCCAGTTGATCAGCTGATCATTGCAGTATGGAGGCTTCCATCCTAGTGCCTCACAAATCCTGCTGCCTTTTAGCAAATTTGTGAATTGAGGTGTCGCCAAGTTGGGAAACTTGAGCAGTGCCACCAAATTGCTGATAATGACTGTGAGGGCATACATACTAACCTAGTACGACTGAGAACAATGAAAGCTCAAACAACGAAAAAGCTACCGTGAGCTCAGTATGACCAGCCCCTATAAAAGGACATTGCACAAGTTACACTCACCCAAGCATATTAACGACATTGAACAATGAAAACGTGCAAGGGATAAAACAGGGTGCCTGTGTGCTTGCACCTCTTAATCAAACTCACCGACCCCTATGGGCTGCTCAACCTCCATGCACAGAGAATATGCCCACAATGCATATATGTTAAATGGCATGATTATCCTTTAATAGCAACATGCTGATCAAATCAATGTTGTATCAGAATACATGCGTGCACATACTTAAACCACTTGGCATGAAAATTGAAGAGTAACATCCAATACAATGCAGTTACACATGTATTAGCCCATAGCAGTAGAGATAGGCAAAACGCCCAAGAAGTCATGCCGTGAGGGCATATGTCACATGTGTGATAACCTAGATGAAAGAATTAGAACTCAAAGCACGAAAAGGCAGAACCTCAGTAGCCCTGTAAAAGGAATGCACAAGTTACAGTCGCCCAGGCAAACTAAAGGACACCTGAGGAAGCTAAAAGGAAGATTGACATCTAGCAACCTCGTTTGTGATCACATAACCACTCAACAGCTAAACTCTCCTCGTTTGTCAGTCGCTACGAAAGAAATGAATAGCTGCCAACAGAATTGAACCGTCCCGCGCCATAACTTACAGATCGAGATGACGAGATCAATCAACAAACGGAAGGCAACCCTGATAATCAGATCGTCCAGGCTAAAAAACGAGCACGGGTAGGAGACGCACGGGTACTGACCTCTTGTGCGGTGTGCGGACGAACAACCTACTCCTTGCTGCAGATAGAGGCCTGCAGCAACAAATAAGGTAGCAGCGGGGCAGGGATTAATGAAGAAGAAACGCCCGAACAGAGTATTCCTAGACAGCGATGAACAACGTCCCAAGCGAGGTGCTTACTCGGGGGAAATGACGAGAGTCCCGCGGATCCCGTTGGACGAGCGCCGCCGACGCGCCTCCAATCCGACGAGTACCGCGTGAGACGAGCGGCGTACCGACGCGATTCCCTGCGCTGAGCAGCACCACGGGGCCTCGACTTCCCTCCAATTCCGCTGACGGAGCCCCGGCGAGGTGCACGGATCGGCGAACGAACACCGGGCCAAATCAGCCCGCAGGTGGAGACAAGGGAACCTACACAGAGACCGCGGGGACTGAAGAAGATGAAACAAGCTTTCGCGAACGGAGTAATTCCTACACGGAGACAATAAACGGAACGTCGCAAGCGAGGTGCTTACTAGCGACAATGACGACCGTCCCGCGGATCCCGTTCGACGGGGCGCCGCCGTACGCGTGAGAAGATCGTCGGTCCCTGCGCTGAGCGGCGCCGCGGGGCCCCGACTCGCCTCCAATCCCGCGGACGACCCCCGGCGAGGTGCTGATGAGGCCGGAGGTGGAGACGATCAGGCGAGGGAGAAATGGGGATCGATTTCGGGTCTCTCCTCTCCTGTCTCCCCTCCCTCCCTCCCTCTCTCCCTCGACCGGCTCTTCCCGCTTCTTTTCGAAACTGGGTGCCGTCTGTGGGGATCACGCGGTAGGCAAGTCGATTTGGGTAAGCTGGGTTCCGCCGGTTGGGTCACGCGGCAGGATGAGTTTAGGTACGGCAATGTGGTTTACCTGAGTGACTGATACGTGGGCCCACGACCAAGCTGGCTTACATGTCAGTTAGCAAAAGTAACATGGTCGTAGGTCAAATTATTTATTTGGAAGCACTGCGTGGCAAAATTTCATGTTTTGACAATTTTTCAAAACCTATTCGAGATCTGACCCTAAGTTAAAAAAAATTCGAGATCTGATCTTTTTGCTACCGCCAGAGTCCATGGCGATAGGGTCTAACAGCCTACCGCCAGGGACTTTGACGGTAGGAAACATCTCTACCGTCAAACGGGCTGGCGGTAGCCTGCACAACCCTACCGCTAAGGTGTTTGGCGATAGACACGAGCATATACTGTGTTCAATACTTAGATGGGTTTTGGCGGTAAGGCATGCAACCCTACCGCCAGAGTCCTTGGCGGTAGGCTATTATACCCTATCAACATGGTCCCTGGCGGTAACAAATGGATCAGATCTTAAAAAATTTCTAAACTAGGGTCAAGTCTTGGATAAGTTTGGAAAAAAGGTCAAAACACAAAATTTAGCCGCACTACGCTGGATTACCACGTATCCGCACCGCGGGTGGGTCCCTCGGGGGCCAGCGTGTACGAGGTGGATGAAATCGTGCGGCTGATATTCTTACGGGCACGTCGTGGGTGGCAAAAAAAAAACTTGACAGCAAAGAAACTCATTCCTAACAAGGTCCATTTTACTCGAAAAGGAAAACAAGGTCTATTTTTATACTCCTATGTACTCCGTTTATCTACCGCGGTCCGCGGGCGTTTGCCTCAACGAACCACGAACAGGCGCTCAACTTGACCGGGATTCGGCTAGCCCGTGGTCCGGCTGGTCCGGTCCGTATTGGCTCAACATTTCTTTTGTGAAATAACACAAATGATAAATGCCACATGATCACATGCACGACACTTCGGTCATGTCGTTTTTCAACAGTCACGCAAGAATGGCAAATTTCAATGACACACGACAAGTGTATGTCAAAAAAAAAACTGTAGCATGAAAATTACCATGCTTAACAAATAAAGTTGTCATCCTTGCATCACTAAACTTACCATAAAAACGTTCGAAGCTGTCATATGCTCGTGCCAAACATCAGGTACTTATCAAGGTCCTGAAATAATTCTTGTACTAAGAAGACTCGGGCGGGGTCAGGGCAATTCCAACGCAAATCATCAAAATAGACTCGTCAAATGCCTACCAACATGTCCGAGTGTCCCCACAGACATCAATAAGGGCAGATGACATCCAACTGAAAGCATCAAATATCTACCTAATTTCAAACTGATCTTAAAAGTTATATTGTGGGAATCGTTGCATGGAAAATAATTTTTTTATACGCACACGCAATGATCTATCTATGGAGATGCATAGCAATGAGGGGAAGAGTATGTCTACGTACCCTTGTAGACCGTAAGAGGAAGCGTTTCTCAACGCGGTTGATGTAGTCGAACTTCTTCGCGCTTCAACCGATCAAGTATCGAATGCACGACACCTCCGTGATCTGCACACGTTCGGCTCGGTGACGTCCCTCGCCTTCTTAATCTAGCAAGACGTCGAGGTATAGTAGATGAGTTCCATCAGCACGACGGCGTGGTGACGGTGATGGTGAAGTGATCCTCGCAGGGCTTCGTTTAAGCACTACGAAAATATGACCGGGGGTGTAAATGGTGGAGGGGGCGCCACACACGGCTAAACAATTGTCTGGTCTGTGCTAGGCGCCCCGTCCCACATATATATAGGTGGGAGGAAGGGAGGAGCAGCCATAGGGGAGTCCCCTCCAAGCCACGCCCCCTTACTCGGAGTGACAAATCCTAATCTCGATCTATGCCAACTCAACAGACACCTTCGGAGATACTTGTAGAGCATCTTTATAATCACCCAGTTACGTTGTGACGTTTGATAGCACATAAGGCATTCCTCCGGTATCCGGGAGTTGCATAATCTCATAGTCGAAGAAATATGTATTTGACATGAAGAAAGCAATAGCAATAAAACTGAACAATCATTATGCTAAGCTAACGGATGGGTATTGTCCATCATATCATTCTCCTAATGATGCAATCCCGTTATCAAATGACAAATCATGTCCATGTTTAGGAAACCTTAACCATCTTTGATCAACGAGCTAGTCTAGTAGAGGCTCACTAGGGACATGGTGTTTGTTTATATATTCACACATGTATTAAGGTTTTCGATCAATACAATTCTAACATGAATAATAAACATTTATCATGAATAAGGAAATATAAAATAAAAACTTTATTATTGCCTTTAGGGCATATTTCCTTCATATATATCATGCTAAACCAGTGAGCCACAAGCTCACACGGGGCGCCCACCCCTTGGGCGCGCCATGTGATCTTGGGGGCACCACAGGGACCCCTCACTTGGTGCACTTGCCCACTACTCCTTCCTCCCGAAAAAATCATGCGTGCCTCCATTCCCGTATCCTTACTCATTTTCGTGAGGTTTTTGATCTCTTGCTCGGAGCTCCATTTCGAAACAGTTCAGAGGAATTGCTCCTTGGTATGTGACTCCTCCAATGATAGTTTTCATTTTAGTGGATTATTTTTTCGTAATTTGCTACTGTGGGTGACCATGAATATGAGCTTGCATGTTGAATTTGTTTGGTTCTAAGTGGTTTTGATGCATGATATAGCCTCCAGACATTTGTGAAAATAATTGCTATCAATTTTGTTAAGTTTCATTCACCTTTTATTTGGGGAGTAAACATTTTGAAAAAAAATCAAAGAAGATAAAATGATTAGGAGATTCCTGAGAGGCTCGTCAAGTCGGGGTTCCGTAGAAACTCTGGAGGAGAGGCCCAAAAAAAATCTCCCTCGTGAAGCCGAAGTGCGACTGTGCGAATGGCCGAGCGATGCGTTCTTGGAAGAAGCGGGTTTCCAACAGGATTTCTATGACTTGGTGGAGAATGCTGGACTCACCCCATCCCTTGAAGAAAAATGTGATTAGTATCTTCTCCTTACTAATACCTTTGTGCAAAACTTCTGATTCATGCCTACGATAGACATACCTACTGTCCATTTCACCTTTACGATCAAACTTATGAAATGAAACTTTATAGGTTCTATCAAATATGCAAAATTCCTAATGAGAGTAGTGTACTAGAACCGCACACTAGTGATTTTGAGAAATTTGTGTTTGAAGTAACGGTGGGAGAGACGAGAGGAGTTTCCAGGGCTAGAGTTGCTAGCTTACATTTTTCCTATTTTGCATTACTTTTCTTAGTTCGCCTGATCTTGCTATGTTGCGTTGTGCACTCTACAGTGACATGCCTTTTTGTTTGGGAGCTATTGTTGCACGTCGTTTACATACTAACTGATCCAAAGGTGTAATCTATGATGGTATTTATGCTACTCGCCTTGCTAGCCATTTTGAGATTGCTATCAGGCACGATGAGGATAGTTTTTTACCTATGAAATATTTGGACTATTATAGCATGACTGAGCATGATTTTATCAGTAAGAGGTTTGTTTCCAGTATAATTTGGTGTTTAGCTAGGGCACCAGTGAGGTCCACATTCTACCTGCACCTGTTCTATTTGATCTTTCCAGGGAAAGGTACACTATCATGCCTGGGGATATTTATCCGTACTGGGAGTTGCTTGCCGCATCAGCACCGGTCCACCAGTGGGAGCCTCAGCAACCTTAGTATTTCCCTAGACCGGATGGATTCTTTTCAATGGCTACAGAACAAGTTAGGCCAAAAGTTTAAGCTTGGGGGAGTATGTATTCTCACCGATATTACATTCATTTCACTTGTCGGTGTTAATCGTTTTCATTGTATATCCATGTTCATCTTGTATTTGTTTTTCTTTTGTGTGTTTGAAAAAACTTCTAAAACCGAAAATATTTTTTGTTTAGTCAAGTTCGTAGTAGTACAAAGAAAACCAGAAAAGATTTCTCGTTTCTTTTTTTGTTGTTTGTTGGGAGTTCTTCAATGTAAATAGTTTTTCTTGTTTTTTGTTTTTCTTCTTTAATTCGCTCTCTTCAGAAAAACTAAAAAGTTCAAAAAGATTTTACTGTGTCTCTTTGAATTTTTTTGGGTCGCCATAAGGAGAAGACTTTGTAAGAATTGCTAAGTGACTCCCATTCGTTTTATTGTTGATCTAACGAGGGGCCAATATTTCCGTGTATTCTACTTTTGAGTTAAGTGTTTGTAGATTTCAGCTTAGACCCTGGCACATTTGCACTATTAATATTGTCACGTCATTCGGTCGTGCAAGTGAAAGGCAATTATAACGATAATTTGATGAAGTGACTGTGGTGAAGAAAAGCTGGTATGAACTACTCTTGTTTTTGTTTTTGTTTTTGTTTTTGTCAATATGTTTAACTCAGTAGTCCCGGTTTAGCATATTATGAGTAAACATGTTTGTGATGTAACTCCCTTATCAGCTCCATAGATCGTAGCAGCTGGTACTCTACTTCACTATGTGTGTACTTGTTACGACTTGTTCAGATTGCCCACATAACCGAGACAATAATAGCCGCCCGATCTCTCCTCATGAAGCTTGGATCGGTAATATCCCTCACCCATGTAGTAGGATGCATCTGTGGAAGTTTGACATAAAAATAATAATCCTCAGCTGCATAACAGAACTTGCGTGCATGATTGCACACAACAAAGCGTGAAATAATGACTCATTGTCACAGCCACACATCGGGCAAATTGCATCATCTCACCGTGTGGGGGCAGGAAGTTTTTAAGGCTCGCCACCAGAAAACAGTGCCAAAACAAGTGATCAGTGCAATCTGCCAAAAAAGAGTGAATTCCACTTTTTACATAGTAGTTGTACATTTGTATTACCCCATTTAGTAGAACTTCTATAAAAATATCAGATTTCAGAGCCTTTTAACTCGGTTTTACCCCATTTTTGCATTCTCCTTGTTTATGTTAGATAGGCTAGGCATGGTGCATCAATGATTCGTAAAAAAAAATCTATGAAGATCGGAGGGCATCATTCATGATCATGTCCAGATTTCTCTTCTTCATCTGTTCCATTCCTGATCGTTGTCGTCCACATATTTTTGAACCTCAGACATCACCTCACACCTTGCCTAATAGACACGCATAAGAAAGCAAGGATCTAAAGCCTCCAAAAGGGGTGTTATATACGAATTTTCACTCGATGGGGTAGTTAGTGTCACAAATATACAACTACAGGGTAAAAAGTGGAATTCATTGCCAAAAAATAATACTCGGTAAAACAAGTGAGTAGTAGCGTTTACGTGTGGTGATTGCATTATGGTAAACCCTGAGAAAACATGTTTTCTGCTCCGATTTTTTATTGATAGTAATTAGTAGTGTAGCAATTAGAAAATTGATAATGGGTGGGCCAAAATTTGAAAAATAGGAAGGATGCTATGTACAACGGCGTCCAGGCTGGACGCTATTGCGAATGACGTCCATAGTCGGGCGCTATTATAAACTGCGTCCAGTTATGTGGTTCGATCAGGTGCTCTTATATAACTATATTGAGAGTGTTTCCTCTAATAGATTTGATATGTGAGTTTTGGATATTTTGTGATGGTTGTAAGGCATCAATAACTAATCACTGAAACACCCATTTGTACCATTCACGACACATCCACTCACACGGTTGCACATGCCTAGTGTAGGAGAGCGAGAAGGGTGGAGAGAGGGCTCATGATGATGTGTTAGTAGTCAGTGTTGTTAGAGATGACTCCGAGCATAATAGGGAAGAGGTAGGGGCGGTCCTTCATGAGGAGGATATGACTGCCGGAGTTGGACAGCCGGGGCCCCGGCAGCAAGGGGGTTCAGCGGATCACCATAGCAAGCGAGGCACGACAATGGGAATTGGCAAAGAGGGATAACAGCGAGCGAAAGGAGGGTGGTGCGTTGCTGGAGCACCATTTTCGGCAGGCTAGAGATGACGGAGTCTAGCTTTGGTCCTGTGGAGGTGGCTGAGGATACAAGTCGAAGGCCGGAGGTAGCCAAGCGGGGTCTGGTCGAACCAAACAGTGGACACTGTTTATAAGAGCGTCCAGCCTTGGACATTGTTGGTATTGGCGTCCAGCTTTGGACGATGTTATTCCTAGCGTCCTTCCTATTTTTTCAAATTTCTCATTAATGTTTATTAGTTTCAAAATTACTGAAATATTAATTATCAATAATAAAAATTTTGGTTTTCTGCTAGTCATGTCACAAATGTGATGGTTTCTTGCATTTTAACACAGAAATGCACGTGTCGCCCAAATGCACGGCACACGCAAGTCCACAAAACAGATGGCCGCGCCAAAGATGGAGAATACCAAAATAGCAATGCGTGAAAGAAAAAGAAAGGCAGGAAAACCGGACATGCAACAACCCGCAACGTCCACACGAAAAGCTACACAGCAATCTCCTCGAATTTACAAGTGGGAAACACTTACTATCAGCCATCATACAGAATGCATTCGTCAGACTAGTCAAGAACCATAGATGTGTTTTCCATCTCACGGTTAAGGTTGCTTCTAAAACCCATCCGGTTGTTTCAAAACCAGGCCGATTATTAAGGCTCCGTTCGGAGTCACTATGCCCTGTCACTCCGCCACGGAGCGGAGCGGCATACCATAGAAATACGGAGAGCCGCAAACAGCGCACTCCTTGCGCTTCGCTCCTTGGTGACGGAGCGGTGGATTTCCGAACACAGCCTAAGCCATGTCTCATGTATCACGCATAAATCTCTCCAGCCCTAAACTCAGCCAACCCTATTCCCATCTCGCCCGCTCCCGTAATCGTCTCCATCTCCGAGCTCGCCACTGCCCCGCCTCCATCTCCGAGTTCGCCACTGCCCCGCCATTGCTGATCTCTTTGCCAAGAACCTGCCGTCCGCGCTGCGCACGTGAGTTTCCCCTTGCCGGTGAGCCGTCTTGTTCGCTGGTCGCGCTCGACATTATCCACTGCCAACGACGCGAGCACGAGCGAGCTCCCAACCCTCTGCCTAGTGATCTTCACCAGGTTCGCCCCATGCCCTCCGGTCCAGCGCGCAGATCGTCGTCCCGGTTATGGTTTCCAGTGAAATTGTTGTCCGAGATAACGAAATTGTGCTCCCACAAACTGACAACAAGTGTTGATTATTCCGATTCTTCAACAATACGTGCTTCCACCATGCTGAAATTTTTGGAGGCTGCATGGATATGATGCTTCCAAATTTCCATGCTTCAGATTGTCATATACATGCGCTTCTTCGCGGTGTACAATTTGCTTCATATGCTTCAGAGTTGTGCTCCTTCAGTGTGTAAAGTTTGCTTCATGTACTTCATACATGTGATTCTACACTGTTCGATTTGCTTCATTCCATGCTTCGTGCTGTTTTGTTGTCGTCCTGTTTGTATTCAGGGGGAGGAGCGGAAGAGGATGCTGGGAGCATGAGATGGTGGTCAATGGAGGGGTGTGAAGCATGAGATCGAGCATCTCGATTTCCTGTATTCTTGTCATCAGCTAGGAAACAAACTGCAAGGTGCACACACCGTGGGGCGTGGGTGCATGTCGGGAGTTCATATAGCTCCTCACCGGATCTCTCGGCTCCTGCTGATTTGGAGGTCGCCAAGGCTAGGTTGGACGCAGTGGATGAAGCAAAGCAAGAGAGACACGGGGAAGGGACTGCAACGGTGGTGCGACAAAGTAGGCAGGAGGCGTATCAGTATTGTATTGTACATGTAGTACGGGTTGTTGCTTCATATCTTCTATTCCTTTGCATCATGCCTAAAGGTTGTATGTTTCATAAGTGTGCAAGAAAAGATTTGGAGGTTGCTTGATTCTGGAAAACACACTCATGTACTGACTACCATTCCAAAATTGAAGCATCCGATAGTGCTTTTGAAGCAATGTTGGAACAACCAGGAAGCATCTAATATGAAGGGGACAGAATGTTTTTTAGGGGGGAAATGTTTAGTTGATCTATATGGATGGACCAATAGTTCTTTGTAGAAATTTCTGATGGTTTGCAGTATTGGGAGAATGGCTCATACGATGGAAGCAAATTGAGCAAGTATTATGGTGTATGTGGGACATATGACAAAACAAATCCAATCTGCATCGGAAGCACATTAGAAGACAATTTTATTTTAATATTTTTTAGATAAATAAGAGAAAAATATGGAACGAAAAAGTTAAGAACAAATGGATCTAAAATTGTATGGTTACATGATTTTAGGCTCTAGTTATTATTGTAGGAAGCCTTTTTTTTCTTTCCGAGAACAAGTAGGAAGCAAACTCAATTCACGTGATTATAGGCTGCAGTCTTGGTAAGAAGCAATCACGTGATTTTAGGCTTCTGTTTTGGCAGGAAGCAAACTCAATACAGAGACCGTATTACATGGAAGCAAGCTATCATCAGGCCCACGTTGTAAGCACCCATCAAAACTTGCTAGTTAACTCTCTAATCCAACGGCTCTACACTCTAATCCAGCTGCTCTAGCCTGGTCTGATGGGATGCTAGCCTTTACAAGTGGCGCCTCCTAATTAAGCGGCAATTAGCCCAAAATTGCCACACAAAAAAACGGATCTCTGCAGGTTTAATCTTTCTTTTTTTTTGAGTCGAAATCTGCAGGTTCATTTATGTTCCCACGGGATAGCCAGGCGGCGCTCTAGCTCCCCCAAATCCCAGACTCTTTCCACTCCGATTCCGGGTCGTTGATCCACACAAACTTCTCATACCGAATCCTGGACGATTTCAGTGTCCATGCCGACGGCTATTTTTAATCGCCACCGCGGCCACAAGTCAGCCGCATCTACTGGCTACTCTGCGATTCGTGGCGCAGGCACGGTGGAGGTAGCTCAATCATGGCTAGGAGCGGGAGGGATCGATTCCTGCGCCGCCGCCGGCGGCGGCGGCCGCAGGCAGCCCACGGTGATGACCGGATTAGCGCCCTACCTGACGATCTCCTCCTCGACATCCTGGGCCGCCTTGACACCGATACGGTTCTCGGCGCGAGGATGCTCTCTAAGCGCTGGACCGGCCTCCACCGCGAACTCCCCGCCCTCGACTTTAGCGTCGAACACATGCTCCCGCCGCGTTACCACCGATGGGTCCTCCTTCAGGACTCCGAGGTAACTGATTTGGATGACATATTCGCCACGGCAGAGGTGGAGAAGTCCATACCTCACATCAGGAGGTACGAGCGCCGCGCCATGCGAGCCTTGACCAGCTCTGTCGAACGTCACTTAGACCCGGCGTCCGATGGTGTCGGCCGGACGGTAAGCAAGCTGACGCTTGAGTTCTTCTCGACGCACAACACTGGCTGCATCAACAGGTTAATCTCCAGGGCCATCGATGCTTGGGAGCTCCATGATCTGGTTGCCGTTGCAAAGCCAGTCTACTGGCAGCGTCGAAGTTTCCATGCCTTCCCCAGCCAGGGCATCTGTGAGGACCCCCGTGCGTCATGCTTGCGAAGACTCAAGCTTGGAGGCTGCGTGATCCCACCGTTGCACGGGCACAAGGCGCTCACCGTGCTCGTCCTGCAAGACACTCCAATGTCGACGCCCGAGTCAGCATACGAGGGCATCTTCACCTCGTGCCCGCAGCTGCGGGTGCTTCACCTCATCTCCTGCTACAGCGCAGGCAATCGATAAAGCCTTTTACTTTCGCGTTCCGTTCACAGCGGCTATCCCAACCGCTCGCAAGCGTGTGTGGATCCACACCAGCCGGACCCGCAGCCCATATGGCAATTCTCTCCAACCCCACCTCGCATCTTTTCCTAAACCAATACGCCAGGAATACAGAGACCATTCCTATCATACGTATTCAGATACGAGCGGCGGCCCATACCTGTGCTGTGGAAACGACCCCACCCTGTGGGAGGAGCAAACCATTCAAAATTTGAACAGCTCTCAGTTCCTGACTAGAGCTCCGAGATTTCGGAGAGAATTCCGCAAAAGATCTCCTGTCCGGCGATGGATACGCCGCCGCCACGGATGGTCCTCGCGCCTGGATCGTTCACCCAACTACTTCTAAGGTATGCTCAAACCCATCGGCAATCCATTCAAATCTTTGTTCCTCAATGATTCATCTCACATGCCCTCCGGCGGACAGCTTCTCCTCCATCCCTTCCCAAGATCCAAATCTCTGTTGGACCCAGCAAGAAGAACAAGAGTATGTGGGAGAGACAGATTGGACGGAGGGCGGAAACCATTGCGGGGGCGGCATCGACACCGAGGATCAATTTCAGTCCTCTCCCACTATACCAGATCCAACTTCCCCCATCTATGAGGCCGACGGCGAGGTGAATTGTGAAAACGACGATGCCAAGCTCCGCTCGCCAACGCCAGAGCTCGATGGATACACTTGGTCAGGAGATGAATGCTTGGAGTCGCCGCTGTCAGAGCAAACCAACAAGCCAAACCTGGTTCAGTCAGACCAATCTCGTCCTGACCAATGTCCATGGAAGAGAAGGTAACCACATCTGCCGCTTAGGTCTCCATGTTCTTTTCCTTTGCATCCTGTTGAATGCTTTGTGGTTACCGATTACAAGGAGTTGCATACTGCACTAACTTATCAGCGATTACAGTCAACATGGTGCTTTTTTCAGTGAAAGAAACTGTGTCTATATGCAACTCCAATCACTGCAATATTTACATTGCAGTAGAGGAAGCTGGGACTGAATCTGTTTTTTGGACTTTGGATTCTAATCTGGGTTACATACTGAACTTTTTGGTCTGAACCATTTGTAGCTTGTGTGCATATCTCGTTAATCATATAACATTGAGCAGCCATAAAGTTCAGAACTCCATGAATTGGTAACTGCTGTATGTGCAGTATGGTTAGTTTTACATGCGAGGAATTATGGGTTGTGACAGCTTTTTATGGTCATCTAGGACTCCAAATAGCTCTGCAAAAATCATATTGAAACTTAGTCTTTCATGAAAATGCAGATAAGATTCGCCACATAACTCAGTCTTTCCCTGAGAAGTTTACTTTCATTTCTGTCAGGATACATCGTGGGAAAATACCAGATCAGCGGCAGCCTAAACAGGGAAGGGTCTGTGCGCTCGAAAAAGCAATGCGTGAATTTGTTCAAAGGAAGTCTGGACAAGTTGTCGCCCCTGAGATTGGAAGAGAGTTCGACTCACTTGCGGAGGCATTTGAGTTTTATAATCTTTATTCTTGGGAGCTTGGGTTTGGCATCAGATATGGTCAATCTAGGACAAATGCAAAGAAGAGCAGAACCGTTCAGGACATCGTTTGCGGCTGTGCGGTGAGTATAGACAGCATCAAGTGATTCTTTGGATGACATGCTTCTTAGCCACTAAAAATACTAATGTTGCGCTATCGTTATAATTTCACAGAAGGCCAAAGAAAGAAAACACAAAGTCAGTAGCCTGCAACTGCCAAGCCTTGATCAGGCTACACCGCACAACCGACAATGGATGGTATATACATGATTTTAGATCTGAACACAACCACCATTTGTCCTCATCGTGTGGCGAGAAACTACATTGGCCATCACACAGGAACATTGACACACACACAAAAGATATTGTCAAGCACTTGAGGAGCAACAACATTGGGATAACCAAGGTTTTTTGTGTCATCGCAAGCTTCTTTGGATCAATGGAGAGTGTACCATTCAACAAGAGAGCTCTCAAGTACATGTGCAAGAGGATGAACCAAGAAACTGCAGATGATGACATAAGGAAAACAATTTAGCTCTTCTCTGAACTTAAGAAGAATGACCCAATGTTTGCTGACAGTGTTCTTGTCGACGGCGACAGCAAGATTCGGGCTCTTATGTGGACAAATGGAAGGAGTAGATACCAATACAAAATGTTTGGCGATGCAATCACATTCGACACAACATATCGTACAAACCAGTACGATGTGCCATTCGGACTATTTGTTGGGGTCAACCATCATTTCTAGAGCATAATATTAGGAGGCGTTATGATGAGGAACGAGAAGCAAGAATCATTCGAGTGGGTATTCAAGGAATTTGTGTCATTAATGGGAGGTAAAGCACCGGTAACTATCCTAACAAGTAAATAATTGGAGCCTCCTAATGCATTTCAAAACATGTAATTTATCTTGTACCTTCATTATCACGTACTGACCATAAAATTCCTATCAGACCAATGCCGTGCCATGGAGTTGGCTATTGCTGAAGTATTGCCTGGAACGAAGCACCGGTGGTGCAAATGGCATGTGCTGCGTCGTGCAAAGGAATCCCTTGGCTCTGTATACACACAGAACAAAGATTTAGGGATGAACTACACAAGATATTGGAATATATGCTCACTGTAGAAGAGTTCGAAGCAGCTTGGGCAAAGTTGATTCAAAAGTATGGTCTTCAGGAACACCCAATGTTGACACAGATATACGAGCTCCGACAGAAATGGGCAAAGCCATATTTTGCAGGTGTATTCTGCGCGAGGATGACAAGCACCCAACGGTCAGAGAGCGCTAACCACATGTTGAAGAATTTTGTACCTGCTGGTGCCTCAATGCACATGTTTGTTAGGAACTACCAGAAACTTCAGTTTGACCGTGATTCAGAAGAAAATTTTGCTGAGAAGAAAAGCCACTTGGTGTGTTTAATGGCCTTAACTGTACCAAATACTAAGTACTTAGCTTACTTTTTCTAACTGTTGGGACAAACAATTCTGACTATAATTTTCGTTGTTCTTAATATAGGTGAGCACAGTGCTCAAGACCGGTTTGCCTATGGAGAGGCATGCTGCGAAGGTTTACACACCTGCGCTGTTCAAACAGTTCCAAGAAGCATGCTTCAAATCTGCATCCTACTACGTCGAGAACACTCTGATCATAAACGATACATATTGTGTCACACACCTTTTTGCAGAGCGGAGAGAGAGCTGGTCAAAAACATCTTACAATGTCAAAGTGCATCAACCTGAGAATATCTTCAAATGCGAGTGTGGAATGTATGAGCATATGGGTTTGCTCTGCTGCCATGCGATCCGGGTAAAATGTTTTCCTTAAAAGGTTATGTTAGAATTTGAAGACCATTACTGAATCTGTTTAAAACGTGCTAACTAATGTTTCAGGTAATGGCACACTTGAAATTCACAAAGATACCAGAAGAGCACATCATGAGGAGGTGGACTAAAAACGTATGTGAAGATTTACCTGAGCACTTGAAAATATATAAGGGACACAGCCCTATCCTGGAATCAACTACCTTCAGGCATACAACACTTTACACAACAGCTCTTGATATTGTAAGGATGGGTGACAGCAACCCTGAGGCCTTCGACCTTGCAATGGTAAGGCTGTCAGATGCAAGGGATGATCTCAAAGAAAAATCAACTGAGAAAGATGGCAAAGGACTAGAGGATATACTAGGTAAAGAAAACATTGATATCAACGGGGTTGATGCAAGCGACATTAATCTCAAATCATCAATGAGGATAGAATCTCGCAAGAGAGATTGTGGGCGACCTACCAACGCAAGATCTAGGCCAGGCTATGAAGTGAGCAATCCAAGAACCAAGTTTTGTAAAACTTGCAGGGGAAAGGGACACAACTCTGGGAAGTTCCCAACAAATGATGGATCAAACAAGAAGCAGAGGAAAGAACCAAAGTGCGGGAAGTGTGGCGTACTTGGACACATCAGGACACAATGCAACAGAACATTTGAATCGTGGTTTAGATGAGTAGTTTAACAAATCAAAGCACTTCGGACATAAACTCAATGTCCTGATGTGTATTGGAAATGTAATGATGATCCTTGAATTCCATATCTTTTTAAACAGACCGCTTGTCAGTGTGACAACGTGTTATGTGATAGATGTTTCATTATTATGTTTGGAAATCTGATTAAGATCATGGAACAAACACAGCTGAAACTAAATGATTGTGCAAAATACAAGTTCTTCCGTTCTGTTCTATGATCGGAAACAACATGAATTGCTACTACTGCTGCTACAATCTATTAAACAATGTTCACACTAGGTGTAGATGAGATATAAAACAATGACTCATGGTCATGCACACACTTTCTACAAGATATGTCTTCTGAATCCATCAAAAAACTATTTTAAGGTATAGGCGCTTATGACCTCCCTCTTTATGCCTTGTAATAATGACTCCTCTCGAATTACAACCTCGCCACACACACCAAGAAATCTGATGACCTCACCAAGCCGCCCGCCAACTAGCCGGGAGCACCAACCGGTCTAGTAGACCCTCGGGGGTGCACCGCATGCTCACGCTATAGAATCCATCGACATCTTCTTTCGCATTCCCATCTTTAGGAGCAATCGATACACTGATCTTCGATGGATTAAATTATTTCGTGGATTGGATTTCACTTGCCCGTCTATGTTTCCCTTGCGTGTGCTTGGTATAGGTGTTCTATAAATGTTTCACTGTATTATTATGTATTCTCTTTTAGTTTTTTTATATGTATAGAGGTGGAATAGAATAACCTGCTTGATGGGTAATGATCATACGCCTGTAATGCACTTTTTTCACTTAAATGAATTTTGTAATTCATAGATATTGCAATACTTTATATTAAAAATAAGACAACCAATTTACTTGCTAATTTCAATCCGACTATACAAATCGTAAATTCTTATTGTTCAAGTCAAAATTTCAAGTCTCTTAGTTCACGCTTTCTCGCAAATGGGTTAAAATAGATTATTATTTTCTATCATATTAGAGCTTTCCTCTTTTTTACATGTCAATGAATATTCTAATGGGAATGGAATTTCATAGTATTTTTTTATGGAAAAAAAATCATAGTATTGAAAGAGAATAGGTCGCAATTCAGATTGCAAATTACATAAAGCCCATCAAGTTCCAAAACCTTTAAAGCACCAATATCAAATATAGCCATACGAACATCCTTGGCAAAATAAGGGGCTAGTAGAGCATTGTTCCTTTCGTTAGAAACCCTCCTACAAACAAGGGATACGACATCCTGATTTTGATTCTAAAACTCCTTAGTGTATCTCTCTATCCCGATATCCTCGCGACTAACACCTTAGTCACTATACCTGCCACACAATGTTGGATACCGTAATATTGAGTGGGCCCAGAGTGTATCTCTCCATTGCTGAAGGATCAAATCTCAGCCTTGACATATTGTGTACCGCATAATATTTCCATTCCACCTCCAGCGAGGTAGCTATCTAATCCGAGTGGGAGCCGGAGCTAAAAGGCCATCCACTCGCGTCGATCAAGTTTCTTCTCTTTCTCTACTGGCTACACGGCTGCAAGCCGTGTCATCCCCGTTTCGGACGTAGTCTTAGCGAGTAGCGAGGCCTTGCCGGGGCCGCCACTTCCAATTTACACCTAATCCCCCCCATTCATATTATGTGTTGCTCAAACAGATATATTAGATGTATTTTAGTGCTAGACATATTCATTTGAGCAACTAATAATACTAGTAAAACGCCCGTGCGTTGCCACGGGATTTTGGAAAAATTTAATATGCTACTCACGGAGCTAAAATAACCAAGAATAAAGCCGTCTCAACTAACTCACATCTTTTTCTTGACAATCAGCTAACACACATCATACTATCATACTATCGAAACCTTCCCCATCATCGACTATCAGTTGGCCATTCACAAGATGGCGGCGGGCGCGGGTGCTAGACTTGGTCATCTACGACGTTGCGGCAGCCGAAGATCGAGTTGGACGTGGGGGTGTAAGGAGGGAAACAAGCACGCAAGGAGCAGCGGCATTGCGACGGGCAGTCGTGCCACGACCTTTACCTTTTCCCGGGCAACAGCCAGAGGCCACCATGCTCCTCGGCTCTCCCTCCTCTCCTCCATGCCCGGCAACAAGATGGGCGAGATAGAGAGGAGGCAACCAAGATGTTTTTCTATATGGCGACCAAGATGCTTTTGTTTACTCGTGCCACGGATTCCTTACAGCCCCACCCTCGAGCGAAAAATTATCTCTTCTTTCCAAATTTATCTTCTTTTGCTTCTTGGTTTTTCATTATTCTCGTCAAATAAGAATTGCCTTGCTATATAACCTCGTCAAACTAATAGCATACACTTTTATGGATCCACTAATATGAGTTCATCATTATTTCATTACTAAAAAGGATGGAACTCTAAAATGTTAAACAGCATGCTACACCAAATAATGTGAACTGATTGTATAATCAAACAATTTAATTCAAAATTATAAGATCTTAGGCATTTAATTACAAAACCAATGTGTTTGTGTTGAATGTTATGTTTGATCACTTTTGCAACCAAGTTCTTCTTGATATATGTACACCAATTTTAAAGCAAATGTAGAGTAGCAGAAACAACCATTTCTCCCTTTTTCCTTCTTCTAGAAATCCAGTAATAGACTAATGATATAGACTGCTCTGTTTTCTTTAGATGTAGGGTCCTCCTTGATTATGATGTAGGGTCTCGTTGGGCCACCGAAGCCCCTCCGTCGTCACTCCCTCCCCCATAACTACATCCTCCTCCTTGAGTCACCGCGCCAACCCAATCCCGCGTCAGTCTGAGCGCCCGGCAGTTCCCGAGCGTTACTCACCCGGCCTCATGATGCGCGACTCCGTCACCAGCATGCCCTTGCACCACCTCATGCATGCCTCCTTCACCGACCAACAGCGGCCACGGACGAGGTCAACAGGCACTAAGCCCTTGACCACCGCTGCGTGTGCTGCTCTCCCTGCAACAGTGTATCAATTTTCAAAATGGTGTATCAATTAGCTCCGGTGTTCTACTTATGGCTGGAAAAAATTGTCTTTGATTTTTTTATTTTGACCCGATTGAAATTAAGTGGTTGCAATGAAAAAGGAAATTGAATTAGATTACTTCACTATCATACTATTAGTTCTTCTCCAAAAAAATCGTTGACAACAACAACTAACGGTAATGGATACATTTCCACTTCAAACATGTCTTTACTTGCCCGAGGTTGATGTAGAGGTCCTTGACGTCGCTCTTGAGCTCCTGGTTGCCATTCTCGAGGTCAAAGAACACCTACAGAGATATTAACCACCACAACCATTTCAAATCTTGACAAACCAAAACGAAAGAGCAATCCTATATATAGGAAAAAAACACATGAATGGCACAAAACCGGCGACGATTCCTTGTTATAGAAACTAATATGCGCACTCATTTTCTATTTGGATCATATTTCGTTGAACAAATCGTTGCTTCAGTTCAGTACCAGTGCCACATTGATGTGTTTCACCTGATCAGTAGTACTACAGGGTCTATTTTTGTGCAAAAAACTATAACGATGCTACGAACTTGTCGCTCTGCACCGGCTCAAAGGGCAACACGTTCCTGTCGAGGTCTGGTCCCTGGCTAGCCATTGCATGTGGAGCTGTCGTAGCTCCCAGCTGACGTCGTCTAGGTGGAGCGTTGGGGACTCCCAGCCGTAGCCGGCCGCTTGATTTAGATGAGTTGATCCAGGTCCAACGCCGCTCTAACCTCCTCTTTGATGGGCTCCATGTCCTTATTGATGTGCCCATGCCAGTCTAAGGAGGATGGGAGCTCAGCTATTGCCTGAATTACATGCCTGCTCAAAAATTTAAAAATAGCTTGGCTAAAATCTCATATCACTTTCAGAATAAAACTTGATGAAACAGAGTTATGATAACAAAACCATGCGATGAACCAGGATTTTTGATAAATAAAATAAAAAGTACATGTTTTACTCCAACAAGCTATACTACTACTATGTTGGCGCACTTAATTTGGAGCACACATAGAGCTTAATGGACTCGTTATCCGTGAATTCTTCCGCACTTAGAGGTCGACCTGAAGTGAAAATATCATGTTTCATAATATTCAAAGGAACTTTTACAAATGCATGTGGCGCATTTAAGGTCATGCGAAATCAATCTCCTGATAGAGGCACTTTATCCATCTACCTTCTGCGCTTTATATGTCAAATGTATAGAATTTTCTCGAGTACTTCGCTAATGCATGTGGTGCACTTAATTATATGACACGCAGTGCTTATTCACGTTTCGCATTTTATATACGGCTTAGCAAATGAAAATTTTCACTTAGGGTAGGAGAAGTTATTCATGGCCGCTACGCACTTCATATGTCATACATAGAGAACTTTTTCGTGCGTATACAGGATCTTGAGTACTACGCTAATGCATGTGGTGCACTTAATTAAATGACACGAAGTGCTTATTCACCTTTTTGTCATTTCGGATTGAAATATTGTCAATGAACGTTGTGCACTTGAGATGCCAACCCGAAAGAACTTTACTGCCCTTCATACCATTTTTTGTAGTACTGTTCACGAAGAGGGAGGCGCACCTAATGTATAATTCACTAAGAACTTCTCAACGTCGGTTGGGACGACAATAGAATTTTTAGGTTTCAAAAAGGACTTAGAAAAGAACCTCAACATTTATGTTTGAAACATCATTCACGGACGTTCCGCGCCTGAGTTGCCGAACATACAAAACTTTAACAACGTCCATATGAATCTTAGTACTTTACTAGAAGGAACGACACACTTAAGTTAGACGACACGTAGTGCTTAATGTAAACTTATTAGTGCATGACTTCGCACTTAGAGGTCGACCAGGGAGGACTTACCAAAGAACCTCATCATTTATGTTGCACTCGAGTTGCAAAACAGAAATAACTTTAACAACATCCATATGAATCTCAGTACTTTACTATAAAGATTGGCGCACTTAATTTGGAGCACACGTAGGGCTTAATAAGTTGTCTGTGCATTCTTCCGCACTTAGAGGTCGACCAGAACTGAAAATACCATATTCCATAATATTCCAAGGAACTTTTACAATTGCGTTTTGCGCATTTGACGTCATGCAAAATCCATCGCCTGATAGAGAAACTTTATCCATCTAGTTTTCACACTTTATATATCAAACCTATAGAACTATCCCGAGCGCATATAACTTCTTGCGTACTTTGCTAATGCATGTGGTGCACCATAATATTCCAAGGAACTTTTACAAATGCGTGTCGCGCATTTGAGGTCATGTGAACTCCATCGCCTGAGAGAGACACTTTATACATCTACC
Source organism: Triticum urartu (assembly GCF_003073215.2). Lineage (NCBI taxonomy): Eukaryota > Viridiplantae > Streptophyta > Magnoliopsida > Poales > Poaceae > Triticum > Triticum urartu. The sequence goes on from NC_053023.1 coordinate 609,121,548, forward strand.
TTCCGCACTTTATATGTCAAAAATATAGAAATTTTCGCGAGCGTACGAAACTTCTTGAGTACTTCGAGGTCATGTGAACTCCATCGCCTGAAAGAGACACTTTATACATCTACATTCCGCACTTTATATGCCAAACATATAAAAAATTTCACGAACGTACGCGACTTCTTGAGTACTTCGCTAATGCATGTGGTGCACTTAATTATATGACACACATCGCTTATTCACTTTTCGCAATTTATAAAGGGCTTAGCAAATGAATTTTTCATTTAGGGTAGGAGAAGTTATTCATGCACGCTCTGCACTTCATATGTTATACACACAGAACTTTTTCGAGCGTACACAAGTTCTTGACTACTCCGCCAAGGCATGTGGTGCACTTAATTATATGACACGAAGTGCTTATTCACCTCTTTGTTAGTTCGAATTGAAACGTTGTCAATAAACGTTGTGCACTTTTGATGCCAACCGAAAAGAACTTTACCGCCATTCATACCATGTTTTAGTACTTTCCACGAAGAGGGAGGCACACTTAATGTATAGACCGCTAATAACTTATCAACTTTGGTTAGGACGACACTTGAACTTTTAGGTTTCAAAAAAAGACTTAGCAAAGAACCTCATAATTTATGTTTTAAACATAATTCACGCACGTTCGCACCCGAAATGAAAATACCGAATTCATAATATTACAAGGAACCTTCACTAATGCGTATGGCGCATTTGAGGTCATGTGAAATCCATGGCCTGAGAGATACACTTTATCCATCTGCCATCCGCACTTTATATGTCAAACATAAAGAACTTTCTCGAGCGTACACAACTTATTGAGTACTTCGCTGATGCATGTGGTGCACTTATTTGTATGACACGCACTGCTTACTCACGTTTCGTACTTTATAAAGGGCTTAGTGAATGAATTTTCCACTTATGGTAAGAGAAGTTATTCATGCACGTTGCCCACTTCATATGTCATACATAGAGAAGTTTTTCGAGCGTACACATTTTCTTGAATACTACGCTAAGGCATGTGGTGCACTTAATTATATGACATAAGGTGTTGAATCAATTTTTTGTCGTTTATGATTGAAACATTGTCAATGAACGTTCTGCACTTGAGATGCCAATCAGAAAGAACTTTACTGCCCTTCCTACGATGGTTTTAATAACTTTCAAAGAGGGGAGGCGCACTTAATGTTTAAGTCACTAAGAACTTCTCAACTATGGTTAGGACGACACTACAATCTTTAGGTTTCAAAAAGGACTTAGCAAAGAACATCATCATTTATGTTTGAAACATCATTCACGCACGTTCCACACCCGAGTTGCCAAACAGAAAGGAATTTAACAATGTCCATATGAATCTTAGTACTTTAATAGAAGGAATGTCGCACTTAAATTAGACGACATGTAGGGCTTAATGTAAAACCTATTCGTACATAATTTCGCACTTATACGTCGACCAAGAAGGACTATCCAAAGAACCTCACCATTTATGATTGAAACGTCATTCATATGAATCTCAGTACTTTACCAGAAAGAATGGCGCACTTAATTTGGAGCACACGTTGGGCTTAGTTAATTGAAAAGTTATATGTGCATTCTTCCGCACTTAGAGGTCGACCAGAAATGAAAACACCGTACTGCATAATATTCCAAGGAACTTTTACAACTGCGTGTGGCGCATTTGAGGTCATGTGAACTCCATCGTCTGAGAGAGACACTTTATACATCTACCTTCCGCACTTTATATGTCAAAAATATAGAAATTTTCGTGACCATACGAAACTTCTTGAGTACTTCGAGGTCATGTGAACTTCATCGCCTGAAAGAGACACTTTATACATCTACCTTCCGCATTTTATATGTCAAACATATAGAAATTTTCATGAACGTACGCGACTTCTTGAGTACTTCGCTAATGCATGTGGTGCACTTAATTATATGACACATCGCTTATTCACACTCCGCACTTTATAAAGGGCTTAGCAAATGAATTTTCCACTTAGGGTAGGAGAAGTTATTCATGCACGCTCCGCACTTCATATGTTATGCACAGAGAACTTTTTCGAGCGTACACAAGTTCTTGACTACTCCACCAAGGCTTGTGGTGCACTTAATTATATGACATGAAGTGCTTATTCACCTCTTTGTTAGTTCGGATTGAAACATTGTCAATAAACGTTGTGCACTTTTGATGCCAACCGGAAAGAACTTTACCGCCATTCATACCATGTTTTATTTTTTTCCACGAAGAGGGAGGCACACTTAATGTATAGACCACTAATAACTTCTCAATTTTGGTTAGGACAACACTTGAACTTTTGGTTTCAAAAAAAGACTTAGCAAAGAACATCATCATTTATGTTTGAAACATAATTCACGCACGTTCGCACCCGAGTTGCCGAAGAGAAAGAACTTTAGCAACGTCCATACAAATCTTATGACTTTATTGGAAGGAATGGCGCACATAAGTTAGACGACAAGTAAGGCTTAATGTAAAACTTATTCGTGCATATGTCGCACTTAGAGGTCGACCAGAAAGGAGGTATCAAAGGACCTCATCATCTATGTTTGAAACGTCATTCACGCATGTTTCGCAATTGATTTGCTGAACAGAAAGAACTTTAACAACATCTATATGAATCTCGGTACTTTACTAGAAGGAATGGCGCACTTAATGTGGAACACACGTAATGCTTAGTGGAAAAGTTATCCGTGCATTCTTCCGCATTTAGAGTTCCACCATAAATGAAAATACCGTATTGCATAATATTACAAGGAACTTACACTCATGCGTGTGAAATCAATCGCCTGAGAGATACAATCGCCTGAGAGATACACTTTATCCATCTGCCTCCCGCACTTTATATGTCAAACATATAGAACTATCTCGAGCGTACACAACTTATTGAGTACTTCGCTGATGCAGGTGGTGCACTTAATTATATGACACGCACTGCTTATTCACGTTCAACACTTTATAAAGGGCTTAGCGAATGAATTTTCCACTTAGGGTAGGAGAAGTTATTCATGTATGCTGCACACTTCATATGTCATAGATGGAGAACTTTTTCAAGCATACACATTTTCTTAAGTACTCCGCTAAGGCATGCGGTGCACTTAATTACATGACATGAAGTGCTGAATCAATTTTTTGTCATTTTGGATTGAAACGTTGTCAATGAACGTTCTGCACTTGAGATGCCAACTGGAAAGAACTTTACCGCCCGTCCTACCTTTCTTAGTACTTTTCACGAAGAGGGAGGCGCACTTAATGTATAAGTCACTAAAAATTTCTCAACTACGGTTAGGACGACACTAGAATCTTTAGGTTTCAAAAAGGTCTTAGCAAAGAACCTCATCATTTATGTTTGAAACATCATTCACGCACGTTCCACACCTGAGTTGCCAAACAGAAAGGAATTTAACAATGTCCATATGAATCTTAGTATTTTAATAGAAGGAATGTTGCACTTAAGTTAGACGACATGTGGGGCTTAATGAAAATCTTATTCATGCATAATTTCGCACTTATATGTCGACCAGGAAGGACTAACCAAAGAGCGTCGCCATTTATGTCTGAAACGTCATTTATATGAATCTCAATACTTTACCAGAAAGAATGGCGCACTTAACTTGGAGCACACGCAGGGCTTAATTAATAGAAAGTTATCTTTGAATTCTTCCGCACTTAGAGGTCGACCAGAAATGAAAACACCGTTTTCCATAATATTCGACGGAACTTTTACAAATGCGTGTGGCGCATTTGAGGTCATGTGAACTCCATTGCCTGATAGAGACACTTTATCCATCTACCTTCCGCACTTTATATGTCAAACACATAGAAATTTTCGTGAGCGTAGAAAGCTTCTTGAGTACTTCGAGGTCATCTGAACTCCGTCGCCTGAGTGAGATACTTTATACATCTACCTTCTGCACTTTATATGTCAAACATATAGACCTTTTCACGAACGTACGCGACTTCTTGAGTACTTCGCTAATGCATGTGGTGCACTTAATTATATGACGCACAATGCTTATTCATATTCCGCACTTTATAAAGGGTTTAGCAAATGAAATTTTCACTTAGGGTAGGAGAGGTTATTCATGCATGCTATGCACTTCATATGTTATACATAGACAAATTTCTCGAGCGTACACAAGTTCATTAGTACTCCGCCAAGGCATGTGGTGCACTTAATAATATGACACGAAGTGCTTATTCACCTCTTTGTCAGTTCGGATTGAAACGTTCTCAATGAACATTACACACTTGTGATGACAACCAGAAAGAACTTTACCGCCATTCATACCATTATGTAGTACTTTCTACTAAGAGGGAGGCGCACTTAATGTGTAAGCCACTAAGAACTTCTCAACTTCGGTTAGGACGACACTTGAATATTTATGTTTCAGAAAGGACTTAACAAAAAACATCATCATTTATGTTTGAAACAAGATAACCTTGTAGAGGCTCGCTAGGGACACAGTATTTGTTTATGTATTCACACATATATTCAAATTTCTGGTCAATACAATCCTGGAATTAATATTAATCCCTTATGATGATTAAGGAATTACAATAATATCAACTTTATTATTCCCTCTAGGGCATTTTTCCATCAAGAACAAGAGATGAAAACACAAGAGAAACACTCAATAACAAGTTCAATCAAACATCCACTATACTAACAAACACACAAGACCCACAAGATATGTGAACAATCAAATGGAAAGATACAAGGTAGAGTTCTTCCCAAATCCCATAGGAGATGAGGTCTTGATGATTCAATTGGGCAATGCTTCTCCACAAGTGGAGGTCTTGTACTCCAATGGAGTCTTCTCTTTCTCAAGATGAATCCCACAAAGGGAGATACATGATCTAAGCTCAAATGTTTAGATCTATTATTGGCTATTGCTGAATGGGGAGGAGTATTTATACATCCACGGGACTAATGGTTAAGGAGTGGAGAATTGGGATTACATGGGAAAATCCAAAAAGCTCCATAGAGGCAGCCCTTGTGAATCAGGTAACCTAAGCATGTGTGGTCGCGGTATCAAACGCACTGATGAATTCGGCCATGTGCATGGGCTTGTACCGCGGCTTCTTGCGGACTACCATCGGTGCTGCTTGAACCTCGCCTTCTTCTTGACAGTTCATTCTTCGCTTCCAAGCATACCTCTTGGATTGTGGAGTTGTTCTCTTCATCTTGGACTCATACTCGATCAATCTGTAGCTCCGCTCACACATATGTAAGCGCATAAGTAGTATACCATCGTCGAAGGGTACAAGTGAACACGTGTAAAGTATATGATTCACCGTAATTCTGCAAGTTCAGCGATCCATTGTTGGTCTTGTGGAAGAATCACTGAGATATAATATACGCTTTGATGAGGTGATCAAAGCATATTGTTCTATACATAAAGCATATTGTTCTATTACATACTTATGGTGAAGTCTGTACCTATGTTAAAATTGGGTGGTATCACTACAGCAATTCCTGAAGTATATGTGGATGACATACTTGTTTATCAGGACTGAATTATAATTTTCTGCAAAGCATAAAGAGTTGTTCTAACGGACCTTTTTGAACGAAAGACCTCGGTAGATCTACTTATGTATTGGGATATATCAAGACGCCTGATAATTCTTTCACAGAGCACATATATTGACATGATTTTGAACGAGCTCAAAATGAACGCTGCTTGAGACCTCGGTAGTTCTTGCCTGAGTTCTAAGGTGTAAAATTGAGTAAGACTCAAAGACCAACCACAACATAAAAATAGAGAGATAGTGAAAGTGATTCCCTCTGCCACATCCATAGGTTCTACTCCCTCCGTCCGGAAACACTGGTAGGAGGAATGGATGTATCTAGATGTATTTTAGTTCTAGATACATTCATTTTTATGCATTTCTCCGACAAGTATTACCGGACAGAGGGAGTATAAAACATGACATGCTGTGTACCAGACCAGAAGTGTGCCTTGCCACGTGTCTGGCAAGGGGATACAAGAGTGCTCCAGGGGTGGATAACTGGAGATCGCTCAACAAATTATGCTAAAAGAAAAACGAGATGTTTCTCTGCTATGGAGGTGATAAATAGTTCGTCTTAAAGGGTTAAGTCGATGACAGCTTTGTCACCAATAAATATCGCTTTGGGTCTCAGTATGGAAACATAATAAATGTAGGGGCAATTAGCTAAAGTAGCCTTATCCAGAGCATTGTAAACATAGATTCTTGCAAAGTACAAATGGGACTAGATGTCTCAGACCCGTTGACTAAAACCATCTTTCACAAGCAAAACATGATCACACCTTAGAAATATTTAGGTGGGCGATGTGAATTAGATTTTTTACTCTAGTAAACTCTTTTGGGTATTGGTCATATGTTGATGGGAACTACGGGCATTAATATTTCCTTATTATATTCCTTATTATTATATTAATTAAATTTGAAAGTGGGAGACAACTGGAAATATTCCCTAGAGGAGGTAATAAAATTGTTATTATTATATTTCCTTAATCATGATGAAAGGTTTTTTTATTCATGCTAGAATCGTATTGACCAAAATCTTGAACACATGTTTGGATACATAACCAAATCCCGTGTACATAGTGAGCTTCTAACTGACTAGCTAGTTGATAAAAGATGGTTGATGTTTTACTAACAATAGACATGAGTTGTCATTTGATAACTAGGTCAGGTCATTCATATGATAAGGAGGATGATCTGATGATGAAGACTCACCCGTTAGCATAGCGTTAGATCGTTTAGTTTATTGCTACTTCATTCTTAATGTCATATACATGTTTCTTTGACCATGAGATCATGCAACTCCTGGATACCGGAGGAATACCTTGTGTGCTAACAAACGTCACAGCCTAACTCGGTGACTATTAAGATGCTCTACATGTATCTCCGAATGTGTCTGTTGGGTTTGCATTTGTCGAGTCTGGATTTTGTCACTCCGTGTGAAGAAGAGGTATCACTGTGCCATCTCCGTAATACACCAGAAGAAGGAGCTTGCAAGCAAAGTGACTAACGGGTTAATTACGAGATGATGTATTATAGAACGAGTAAAGAGACTTGCCGGTGACGAGTTTGAACTAGGTATGAAGATACCGACGATCGAATCTCGAGCAATTAAGATAGCAATGGAAATTACGTATGTTGTCATCCATGTTCGGCTACTTGTTATTGAACTGATAGGCGTATCGGTAATGTCTACGTAGCGTTCAAACCCGTATGGGGCCGCACGATTAACATTTGTTCAAGATATAGTCTTATATGAGTTATCTATGTTGGTGAACAAATTTTGTTCAGAGTTCTGGATGACATCACGGTCATGATGAGGAACTACGGAATATTCAGGAGGTAAAGATTAATATAGCTGATAATAGTGTTTGATATCAAAGGTTATTAAGATGTCTCCCTAAGTGTTTGGGCACGAGAACACTTTCTTTGGGTCAAGTGGTCAATCCCCCCGGTCCGTGGCGTCTGGGTCCAGACAATGGGAACCATGGCGTCTGGTCCCGCAGTAAGAGAATGAATCCTGCCTTTCGTGTAAAAGCCACTTTGATGAGGCTTTTACTCCAAGCCCCGGCACCACCAGGGCTGAACTTATAAATATAGGGGCAGGAATAGCACATAAGACACATCAATATTAACCAAGGAATCCCGTGCCATCTAGTATATCACCCGTCTAGTTTCTGTATTGCTGCGGGACGAATCTACTAATTTCCTAGTGAAGAAGGAGAGGACGTCATTGAGATGAACGTTTGCAGCACACAGAGGTGTCGTGTGTTCGGAATTTTATAGGGAAGGATCGTGATAATGTATGACTACATGAACCGCGTTGATAAACGCTTTTACTTAGCGGTCTTCAAGGGTGTGAAAATGCTCACCAACTCTCCATGGATAGATCTTGCATGTGAGTAGGATTTTTTTTGTTTTACATGCAACGTTTCCCAACACTTGATAGATCATCCGTAGCAAATTGTGCACTTTGTTAAAAGGCATGTGGTGCAATTAATTAATTCGACACGAAGGGCTTGTTGACTTTATTTCAACCTTTTCTGCTGGAAAAGTTGTTAATGCAGGTTTCTCACTTGAGAAGTCGACCTGAAAGAACTTTATAGGGCTCAATAACAATGTCAGTACTTTGCTAAACTGCGAGGCGTGATTAATGTATATGAAACGAGCCCTTCATGGCTATTGGGTGCGGATGCCCTTAAAAAACATCATTAATTTTCTAAAACCATATAAAGCGGTGTGTGGACATAAGGTACACTGCGCGAAGGACCTATCGCATTTTTATTAATGAAAGGCCCAAAATTCAGACCTCGATTGGGAATCACCCTAACATCATTAAAATCGATTCAATAACTCTAGGAAAATTGCCCTGGAGTGTGAGGAATGATATGAAACTAATGGAGTGTGGCACACTTGAGGTATAGGTTTCAAAATGTCTTAGGAAATATTCTAAACGCTTAGAATACAAAAAGTTATTCATGCACGTTGCGCACTTCATAGGACGAATGGAAAGGACTTTAAGATCATCCATAACTATCTGAGTACTTTGTTAAAAAGTGTACCACACTTCATCGCTTAGGATAGAAAAACTTATTCATGCATGTTCCGCCCCTGAGAGGTCAAAACTAATGAACTTCACAATCATTCACAAAGAATCCAAGTGCTTTGATAAAACGCGTGGCACACTTAATTCATATATCGCTGAATTGGCTTGAGCGGTTTATGTGGGATAACTGTACCGCATTGCTAGGCCCTTAAAATTTAGTGTTTAAATGTTTAGCGGAATCAGAAATAAATTCAAAAAGTAGTTCGGGACTTCAGGAATTGATATATTATGTCAAGCTCCAAAAAAACATTGGACTGGCATACTCCACAAGTCTTTCTGTTCTATATCGTTATATCTTCACACGGAAAATATTTCAACAGAAATAAATATCATAAGTGGATCAACATAATAGTCAGTTTTTTCCTATTCAAAGTTCGGAACAAATGCTCAATACATTTAAATACGTGGTGCAACAAAATGAGCTTGAAAATGATTCTTCTCGCTAAATGGATTATGTATAGGAAAGAAAGACTAAAAATACATAGGGATTACTAAGTTGAATAGTATTCGGAGATTACAAACCAGGAACATAATAAGATATTACATTGGGCAGTACTGAAAGATAAATTTGAATAGGAAGATACACAGGTGTCACGCCCATTGCCATGTTTATCTCTATGGTGCATCATGATTAGGCATATTAACCACTGGTGGCCAATGCTCTGTAAGAGAAAAAATAGACCTTAGAGCGCCATCTTCATCAAGGTACTGCACCTCATGTACGTTGCCGCTTGAGTTCTCCAAAATGAAAATTGCATGATGAAAGCTGAATTTTAGGAAGACAAAGGACGAATCTATGCTAGATGACCTGATTTGCATAGAATGAATGCCATCGTCTAAATAAACTCCAAGGAATAATTGACGCCACATGGGATGCTGACAGCGGCTTCCAAAGGATGATGCAAGGTTTATCTCTGACATAGGAAACCATGCTGTTTCTTCATGCTCTCGTGATGATAATCTCCATGTGCGAAGCGATAGATTGTCACTGTGAACAAATGATATGATACCTGAACTGCTCCTAGAGATGTGGTAATCAAAGCAGGAAGTGACACTTACAGGGAACTGGACAGTGGAGAAGACAAAAGTATCTATGTTGAAGCAAACCACAAATCCTACCACATACATCATGTATAGATTGGAACCAACTAGGAGACAATATGGATCCCAATGGAACAATGGTCCATCATTACCAGGAGGAGTTCGAAGCGGTGGGGAAACAAAGCGTGACCATTCGTTGTTTTTTAGGATGCAAACATGGACATATAGGTCAGCAACTGAACTGAAACTCAAACCAGAATAAGAACGGACGAAAGGGCCTGCTGCTTGCTTAACGAAGAACGAAAAATTAGGCCTGCTGTCAATGAGAATGACACCAAATTGACCATATAAATTAGGGGTGTGCTGATGTTGGAACAGGGGGACTCTAGGCATTCTAGGGGCTAAGAATGACCGAGAAAATGGAGGATTTGGACAGACAGAGAAGAACCCGCCGTCGAGACCTCTGACCAAGACGAGCAACTCACCTGCTTCAGATGCAAGGATGTTCTCCATGGCAAAGGTTGCCACGTCGACCCTAGAAAGCAGAGCAGCTTGTCCTGGATCAGGAGGGGAAGCAACGACATCCACAAGACGTACGTGCAGCTCGAAGAGGCGCTCGAATGCAGCAATGAATCCGAGGACGGCTGGAGCATTGCGGCGAGCATACTCCATGATGAACTGCTGGGAGGTACAGATCTCAAACCATCTAGGACTCACTACAGAACTACGAACAAGGGATCTAGTGCATCCTAGCCTGATGAAAATCTCACTCAAAATATTGTTATCTAAGCGAGATAAAAAATCTATCTGGTCAATGTCCATGGTGGATAGAGAACGACAGATGTTAGTTTGGGGAAGAAGGGTGGTATGGGGTGTAAGGGTGGCACACTGGCACCTATCCAGCAGGTGCGCTAGGAAAAAGGTGTTGATATGGCACACCAGATAATAAAGTGTTGATGTGGGACACCACATATAATAAAATAACCGAGAGAATTGGGAAAGGGAAACCACATAATAAAGTAACTGAGAGAATTGCTAAAGTGATGAAATAAATATTACAATCATGATAGGTCTAACTGAATATCCACAGAATGGCTTAACCATAAATGTCTGACACTCAAGTACATTATTTAGCTCTAATAATTAACACAGGGATAATCGACCAATTCAGATGGAGGACTTGAAGTGGTTGTCATCAACAGTTGTGTATATCATCCCAATGTAGATTTGCTCCGTAATGACTTGCCTGGTTAATTATGCCAAGTTGTAATTGGAAAATGTGTCAACTATAAGTTGAATAAGGAAATAGGCTAAATGAATTTAATGATGTGATGTCTTACATTATCTCGTCCTGGCTGATGTCCAGTGCACTACGGATTAACTTCAAGCTAACGCCATGCTGAATATCGCTGTGTTAGGGCAAATGTGAGAAAAAAATGGAGTTATCCTTTGGATGGGTCATGGAACTTTATGTTTTAACTATTGGTCGTGCATGGCACGGGGACCTATATGTTATTTGTGAGATTTGTGGATATACATGTTTAATGGTCAAAGGAACTTAGTTCAGGATATTGCATTTAGCTTTCGTAATAATCAAAGAACTTTATGTACCAGCCATACAGTACTTATCGGTAAGCTGGGTCTCGCAGGATGGCAAATATCTTGTCCTTTGTTGACGAATGCAAGGGCACCTCCGACGGGGTAATTGACGGCCCCTTTGGGAAAACAGTTGATGCTGTGGAGTCAGGTTCCATTCTTGCCTATGAGAGGTAATGTATGTGAGAAAGAATGTATGTATCATCTAGGTACATTTTACAAAAAACACGAAGAATTACCTTGTGGGTGTTTCTCTTACGAATGTCTAATGTGGTGTGTATGGTATACAAGTAGTGGTGCGTGGTGTCATTGTAGTCTTCGATTAACCTGCAATATTTTTAAAATGTATGGCTATGTGTAAAAAAGAATGTTATATGTGAAAAATTTATGACACAGAAAAAAGATGCGGTTTAAAATAACTTGATCTTGAAAGCTTTAATCTGAAGGAATCTGTCATTCATGGCAGGTTTGCCAAATAGTTGAACATAGTCGCCATTGCTGCAAATAAGATGTAACGATTGAAACAGTGGGCTTGTTGACCAACTAGTTGAAAAACTAGGACTGCAAATTATTATTTTTATTTTAATACATAAATCAGACCTTGATGACCAAGCAAGTTTAAAGTCGGAAGTTGTTTCCGGCCTGACAGAAGAACAAAAAAAATGGAGCAAAAGGTTAAATGCATTGTTTCTGAAGTTCTTTGGATACAAGGAGTTTACTGACGATGAAATTAGTACCAGAAAGATATGTTGATTAACCCTGTGGCATCCTATAGATCGAAGGACCAGTGATTCATTCGAACAGTAGAGTGTGAAACAGTTCCTATCAGGATCACCTATCAAATGAAGACATATATTAAGAACAGCTAGTGGATGGTTTTGAAAATCTAAATGATTTTATATATAGACTCACTGATGACACGGTGTCTCCGTCAACTACGATAGGGTAACGCTCTATGTCCTCTAGGAATCCATCATGCAACTGCTTAATTGTCATAGGCCTGAGAGTGGATGGATGAGCCTGTACATTTAATATGGTTTAACAAAATATCAATGATTTCTGCAATGCCAGTTTGAAAGCAAAGGCCGGTGGCAATACTCACTGGGATGACGGTAGTGGCAGTTGAGCGTGCGGGGGAAAGTATCATGGCTTCGCCGGTGAACAGAGCATCTGTCTCGTCGGCATTGTGATCCATGACGTTGGTGTGTTGGAGAACGAGGTTGGGATGGTTGAGTTATATACAGCTTTGAGGTACTAGCATATAGAGAGTTCAAGCAGGGCAGCAGTTTAAGTTGATTTGACATGTAGGTGGGAGCTGGGCAGGAGGGATCCAAGGGAGGCGTTATCTGAATGATAATGCAGTTTTTTTGACTTGTTTCTCAGTGGGATACACAGTTAAGGAAAATAGTTTTTTCAGTGTTGATATGAAAATGGGGCAAACTGACTCTGAGATACCAATGACGAGTTTAAGGCTCTCCCAATGGAGAATTGTTGATTAACCAATTCATGTGAAGAGGGAGTGTATGCCGTGGAGTAGATGAGGAGGGAAAGTGGGCGTATTAAAATAATAGAAAACATGCATCAATTAGAGAGGAGTGGTACAACGCCATGTCGCCCATGCCCTACTATCCAGAGTGTTGCATAACTCACGGGTGAGTCAAAATGACCAGTCGACCATGCACTCCTCTCAAACAACGATGCAGTAGAGATAAGGTCGATTTGACCTCACAACTTTACTGTTCGACCGGCGCGCCGTATGAGCACGACCCGGACACTGCCCCCTTCAGTAGCGCCGAAAGCATGCGTACTATGGTTGGTTGTAGACAGCTGCATACAATAAATTCAAGGTCTATACATACGAGTGGAACGGAACATGTCGACTGGAAATCCGATACTTCGATGTGCATGCGGCATGCCATGCGCCAGGAAAGCTGGATCTGCGGTGGCGAGGCATGACAAGTTCTACTTCAGCTGCGTGAACTATGGGGTAAGAATATATAGATAAGATAAAATGTAGTAGATTCCGTTCAGTACCTGCACTGGCTAAAGATTCTTTTGCTCTTGTTTCTTGATTTTTATGTACAGGTTCAGAGGAGAGCGTGCGAGGTCTACGTGTAGGAGGATGTACTGGAGGAATACGTGCAGAAGAGAATCCAAGCTAAACGAGTGAAGCTGCGGGAGGTGATAGAAGACCGATAGAGTTCATCGAGGAAATGGCTGATAGGAACAGGGAGATCAGGAACCTCAGGACGATGAACAAGGTGCTACAACTTGCACTCGCGTCCACCGCGCCAGTGGCAGCCATGATCGCAATTGGGGCTGCTTGGGTTGGGAAATGAATAGTTGGTTCGAATTAAGTGGGAACAAATGGGTTAGCAAACCAGGAAAGTACCTTCCTTTAGTTATATTTGCAACCTTATCATTAGTGTGAGTCTTAGGACCGGCATCATCCGTCTTCTTAAGAAGTGCTTCAATGCTAGTAGTGTCAAGTAAGCAGTAGATTTAAATGTCGGGCTTTTAGTTAAGTGGATGGTGTTGAACTATCAAGAATTTGTATTCCCTGCATTCTACATTTCCTGGTCACCCACCAAGTTATTTTTGTACCCGTCATGCATGTTTTCATTTTGCACAAGTGTAGCCACGCCATAGGGATCTATGGATGACGAAAAAGGAACACATTTCATGAAGGTGCAATTTTTTTTGTACCAATGAACTTAATATTCATGTGCCGAAGAACCTAATAAGATCAAAGAAGTTCGGGGAAGCTGGCAGTGAACCAAGGAGTATGCCTTTTACATATGCACTTAATATTCAACAATTAGTGTACCTGAATGCCATCAACACAGAATCTTTCGTTTGTGTGTGCCAACCGTTGTAGTATACAGTCTTGTTTGGATGTTCTATCTGAACACCAAACAACTGTACATTTCATTCTGGTTGTATTTGACCGTTAGAAACAAGGTGGTTTAATACTGTACAACTATACCAAAATATGAACCTTAATGGATCCACGTTTCATATGGCATTTAGTGGATTAGATAATTAATACAATTGGAAAAAAGATAATAACCCAATGTTTTGAGCTCAACAGATTGAGTACAGTTGCTTCATAAACTATTAATAAAATGTAGTGTGCTTTCTGCAGGAGGGTGAAATAGTCATTTGTAACTAAATCTACTGTGGCTCAGATTTCAAGGGCTTTTTGGAAGCCAAGGGCGGGTAGCTGTGTGTCATGTACAAAAAGATTCCAAACACTTGTCTAGACACCTAGAACCTAACACTTGTTGAAGGGAAGAGCTGTGAGAGGGTAGAGTCCATTGTCATACATTCATTCGCATTTGGTGCTCCTCTCTCATTCTCCCCAAGGCTGAAGAACTAGGATCTCCTTCCCACCCTGGATGAAGAACTAGGCGCTCCTTCCCCAAAAAGATGAAGAACTAGGAGCTCCTTCTCCCCAAGGATGAAGAACTAGGAGCTCCTCACTGGTTCTACTAGAAAAAAGGTACCACATGTTTGTTGTTCGAGTTGGGCAGTGTTTGTTGATTTCCTCCCTGATGATTGGATCTTTAACAACATATTTATCATTTTAGTAGTTTGGTTTCTGTGGCATTTCCAAACGCAAGTAGTTTTTCTTGTTCTTGATTGTTTGCAATTGTTTGGGATGGGATATTTAGGGTAAGATTAGAGATACCTGATACATCTTTATGGAAGTTGTGAATACCTGATGCACGGCATGGAGTTTTTTTAACTCTAACCTGAGATACCCGATGCATGTCATGGATGTTATATACCTGATGTTGAAGAGAACTCCCATTAGATTCTGTGATAATAATAGCGATAGCAAAGTGTTACAATTCATAAGTGTTAATGGTTTGCATCAGCAAACAGTAAAACGATACATATATAAAGAAAATATGCATGGTGGGGGTCAACATATCAGTAGTAAGCTTTTGGAAAATGATCTAAAAATAGGGAGCTTTAGTGTCCATTTTTTATATCTGCACACAAATGAATTCTTAGCTGGAACTTAACATAAAAAAGCTATTTTGTCTGGAAGAAATGTGAAAAACATGAGAATGACTGCTTAACAAGAGAGGACATGTTAACAGAATACAATATCCGTGGACTTAATTTTGTGTCGATCTGCATTATATAGTATGGCTTGTATATTCAGTATTTATACACAATGGGATTAAAGATTTTTTAGAGGTCCGTTGGCTGTAAGGATAACTTAGAAGGATTGGTAATGGTTTAGATTAGAAAATCATTCTTACTATGTTGACTGTATTGTTGTGAGTGTACAATTGGGGGAAATATTATGATGTCTGTAGAGATTGACAAACTGATAATTATTTCTAGGTTCATACAACAATGATGACCATCTTTTTTTAATCGTGATATATATTATATATGTCGCCTGACTTTGTTTCTAAATACATCGCAGAAAATGGTGTCTGGTTCGTCCTCATCTGATTATAAGTAATCCGATGAGGAATCATCAGAAGGGTTCGATGTGTATCCTACACAACACATCGGTACACCAGAAGAGTTAGAGTCAGATGGCGCTAGAAAGGGCAAGAAGAAGGCATCACAAAACCCAATAAATTCAAGGAGCAGCATAAAAAAGATGAAGGACTTGATTGATGGGCTGTCTGAAGAAAAAAAGGCTCTGGTACGTGAGATGGGGTTCAAAGGACTATTGGAATTACCAGCAATAATAAAGGCAAACAGACAACAATCCATGTGGCTTATGAGCAAAGTTGACGAGAAGGCATCTGCTATCATAATTGATGCTAGGAGAGACTTACCTTTCGACGACGGAGACGTCGGCAAGGTACTGGGGGTGCCATCAGTAGGATCTCCTGTTAACAAGAATGCACTGCCGCACGTGGCAGGTACTGTACATGAGATCTTAGGAATCGGCAATGGAGAAAGAAAGATCACACCCATAGTTAACATAGTGAAGATTCGGTATGGCAGAGCTATGACAAAGGCTGAAGCAGACAAGTTCAAGGTTGCCTTCGCAATTTGCGCGATGACTTTCCTCCTGGCACCTCCGCTGAAGCACAACTATTTCATGACAAATTATTGCA
This sequence comes from Triticum urartu, assembly GCF_003073215.2. Lineage (NCBI taxonomy): Eukaryota > Viridiplantae > Streptophyta > Magnoliopsida > Poales > Poaceae > Triticum > Triticum urartu. The sequence continues at coordinate 609,137,920 of NC_053023.1, forward strand.
ATGCCTTGCACATACCTGATATGATTCAAATGTTCAATTGGGGACGGTACATTAGAGAAGAGCTCCTTTCTTCTGCTGGTAGGGTGAAGTCTGAACTGCTAGGTGGGAAACTGAAGTCAAATCTCACTGGATGCACGTTCTTCTTGCAGGTTTGAGCGAATGTCAGTGCTTCAGATTCAACTTGTGACGAAACAATTAATCACAAATTTGTTTCATGTCATAGGTTTTCTATCTTGACAACCTCGAACGAGAAGATAAGAACCTGCCCCACGATGTGTTCCCTAGGTGCAAGGAATACTCACAGAAGACTATCTCTGATGTTATTGATGAAGACACGACAACTGGGAAAGATGCAGAGATTGTAGTGTATGGACACCTACTGGTAAGTTAAGATACAAAACAAGTATAGTAAAATAATCTTGTGGTGGAAAGGATATTGTTTTTCAGTTAGTAGGACATGTGTGGTATACCTATTGATTGAGCTGTTACAAATGGCCGCGTTGCTAGCATATCTAACTATGAGATGACTTGATGCTTATGTCATATTCGTACTAGCATGGTTCCCATTTGCTTTTACTCTGTCTGGTATGTTTATATAGATAAGTCACCTTTGCCTATTGCTTTGCAATGATGAAACCTTTCTGGATAAATATTTACAGCCAAGGCATCCGGGGACAGTATGCTACAGCCATAATACCATGGCAACAGCAGCTCAGAAAACAACTGATGGATACGGGATTGGGTGCAGCACAGAGGAAATTGGGGGTGATAAAGTGTTCACAGATGTAAGTTTTGATATAGGTCAAATATATTGATGAGTAAGTAATATATGGAACATAAACTGACATCATTTATTGGGAAAACTTCAATAAAATTCAGTTTGCAGGTATTATTATCAACAAGGTCGAGCAGTACTCCAACAAGTGCAAGAGAGCTGTAAATGAGACATCAAGGAAGGGAGCAAGATTAAACAAGAGACACGCAGAAGGATGGGATGAGATTGTCAATGATACTAACGGGTTAATACTCTCAGAAACTGAGAAGATAATTGCAGACATCAACCAGATAACTGATGCAATGAGGGCACGGAAGCAGAGGCCCAATTATTCAACCCAAGCAGGTATTGTAATTCGCAAGAAATAGAATCATGTTTGTTCTTAGAATAAAAACTGTCAACTGTCTAACCCGTTTGTTGTGTAATTTCTCAGATGTTCAAGGGGTTCAAGGGGATGCAGAGAATGCACTAAGCATAGAGTCGGCAGAGGGAGCTTCCGCTAACGTGGAACCATTGGCAAAGAGCAAATTAGGTGTGAAAAGAAAGAAGGTTGTTACATCAAGGAGGCACACACCGAAGAGGGCAAGGATAGAGAGCTCTGAAGAATCTGAAGGTGCTCAAGAAGAAGTAAACAAAGCAATAGATGATCTGATTGAAGCAGCAGATGAATACAGTAGGTTGCACAGTGGGATTGTTGGCAATGCGACAGGGCTGTTGGACAATACTACAGGGAACAACTTGGAGATGTCAGTGGTGTGTGGGGCGGCAAGAAATGAAGTTATATGCTCTCCAAAAATAGCAACAGGAACTGATGAAGCTGCAGAGAACCAAAAGGATGGTGTTGAAAATAATCAATTGTCAATAGTTCCTTCAGGACAGGATGAGGACTTAGGTGGATGTTTATCAATAGATCCTCCAGAGATGCATGGGAAGTTCAAAGTTGTAATGTCAGGTCTTAGGAAGATGAACTTGATGAATGCTTTTACAGCCGTTTCAACGTCCAACGGTATGGTTTAAAATCAGTATGATGGATCATCCTTTGTGACTGAAAAAATAATGAATCGGGGAAGCTAATTCATTATTTACTAACTTGTTTCAGACGTGTCGGTTGCTTCCGCAAATAGCACGCCTGGTTCTGCAGCAACCAAGATGCAAACTCCTAAAGGTAACAGTGATTCTTTTACCAGCTGGGGTTAAATGTTAATAGATACAGCTAATACTTGCCGTGTTCGCCATGACCTGCGTGCTAACCTTGCCGTGTTCGCCATGCAGATTCAGGAATGTAGATTGTTGCCACTCCAGCACCAAACCAAGTGTTTGCAGGTACATCTTCAAGGACTTCTCCAGTTAGCCTCAACCGCCAGATGTCTGCTGTCGAGCTTGACATTAGGGAGGAGATAGAGGAGGTGGCTATCAACCTCAACGTCACTATGTCACAGGGATCATTTAGCACACAGCCTCAGCCAAAGAGGGTGGTGAGGCCTGGGAAATATGCAAGGTCTCCCTTTGTAATGGGTTATGACCCTCCTACTAGAGCTCCAGCGAATGTAGTGCAGATATACAAGCTATTCTATAGGGAGAACGCGAACAAGCTAAAAGAGTAAGCTCTCAGCAGGAAAAAACCATAGTTCGAGTTCGTTTTTCATCCTTACCATTGGTAAAGCCTAGTTTGTTGACCGCAATATGTTCTATTTCAACTGTGCAGCATGTGGATTATCAGCACCAACCCAAAATACATGGACATCAGTGGGGAGCGGCTCCGTGAGATGCTACGCGATGGTGGTGAGGTGGATAGTGTGCTGATGACATTGGTGATGAGAAGGTACCAACAGATGGATGCGGTCTTTGCTGCTGCAAAAGGGGAAGGATGTTGGCGACATTGGCTGGAGCCAGATTTTGTGGTGAGGAACTTCAGTTGAAATAATTGATCAATACAAAAAATTCCATGCTTCAGCTAAGTGTTACTCATAAATTCGAAACATGCAGAACCATGTTAGCAGAGGAGACAACATTTCAATGCTGAGGTACATCAAGGACATGTTCGTGGGGCCGCATATCACTTACGAGGTTCACAAGTGCACCGAGGTGACCTTTTAAAAAGACAAAAGTGATTTAAAAGATTTGATAAATAATGTTTCTTTAATAAACTCCAGTGCCTTTTTTCCAATTAACAGGTTGTGTTGCCAGTTAAGTTCGACTTCAAATGGTCTACATACATATGGGACTTTCCAAGGGCGAAGATTTTTGTCCTCGACCCAACAATGAACAATGGTGACGAGTCTGATAAGGTAATTCAGCTCAGGCACAGGAAGGTTGCAGACGAGCTTCACAAGGCTATAGAGATATGCATAAAGTCATTCTTCTCTGGATGGGAGCCAGACATGAGGTCGTGGAATACATGCTTCCCAAGGGGCCTGGCAACAGGGATATGCAGAAAGTAATGATTTGTTGTGTGAATAATGCTTACTTTATGTAATCGTGTCTATTCATAAGCATAGTTACTGACATTCTGAATTTGACATGATTTTCAGGGAAGACACGGGCATATATGCTACTCACTTTGGAAGGAATTGGATGGGAACTAAACTGAAAAGGGACATGAACCCGGTAAGGAATTTCCAACAATGAAGATGCTTGCAGAACAAGTGGGTTAGCATGTTGATTTGTGACCTATAACTAATTTTTTAACAAACGCAGGGTGACGGTGTCATGCATGCTAGGATGAACATGCTTGTGGACTTGCTTGGTTCTGAAGGTAACATTGGTCATCTGCCTGTGAGGTACAAGGATTGCCTTATTAGCAAGAACGACAAGATCAAGGATTGACTTGTTCGCAAGAAGGACAATATGAACAAGTTATTTTGCTGGGAGTGGATGGACTACTTGAATTGAATGTTTGTTTAGCCTCGGAAGAGAATTCATAGAACTTCCCAAACTATTCGGTCTTTAAAACTATGATGTGATCAGAATTAATTTGCTTTCACTTGGTGAACATGTTAATTTATTAAATTTGCAAGCTGTTCTCAGTTAGTTGTTTCGCATACGGACCAATGTGGCATCATTCAAAATACCACATAACAGCAGGGGTGATTAGCAGTTCAGAAGACAGAAATAAATTGCAGATATGGCGGAGTCTAAAAAGGTGGAACCCATATATAATTATCAGTGTGACACACTAGCCTAGTTGTCCTTAGACCCTAGAGTCCTCACTGTCTGGCCCAGACTGATCACCAACGGTAGCCGCTATCAGTTCAATGTCTTCTACTGCGTGCCATGCCGCCTCCATGAATGATCAAAACTTCACGAGGGTTTCGGCTTTCTAGTATTTTGGCAATAGTGACATAGCGGTCCGGATAGTATATTTATGTTTTTGCTCGTCTGTGGAGTAAAGCAACAACTTGCAAGTCTCCGACCAGTTTATCAAGCTGACTAGTCGGTGTAGAGCCCTACAGTCATGAGATCACTGACCCTACGTAAAAATTCATCAAATCCACCAACAAAGCCAAACAGGAACTGAACCTAAGCGATTTTAAATTTGTAAATTTGGAAGCAGTGTACTAGGTATTTTTACAGAAAATTGTAGGTGTTGCAGCAGCCAAACCATGCCAGATAGCTGGCACCGCCCCTGGTCATTAGGACGAATGGAATAAGTTCACGATCTGATTAATCACTTTTTCTGGGAAATAGGCAACTAACTTGAATATGTTGATACAACATTGTTAAAGTACTGGGAATGCGTTTGATTGATGGTTTTATAAAGGGAAGAGAGGAGTACCTTCTTAATCATGAGGTTTACAGTGAATATGGCCCTGAGGTCGAATCCTTTGTTTTGCCACGGATATTTGCATGATCCAAATAAAGCATAGGTATAATGCGACCAAACTTCATAATTGGAAACAGTACACTATATGTTGGCAGTGGTCTTTAGCTAACCTGGTTGGGAAAGAGAATGAACCGTTTCCCCCTCAATACATATGCGACTTCGGAAAACATCCTCGATTAAACAGAAAAATATGCATTGCATAAGCACCATCGTAGTCGAAATATTAAAAAAGGATAACTCTAGTGATTTGTTTGAAAATGGGTACTGATGACAGGAAGCAACAAACTGTATACTTATCACAGCGTAAAAATTGAAGAAATACCTATGGAACTTTATATGTATCATCTGAAGAACTTAACAAACTTCTTGCTTTTTCGCAAGAGTACTTTTGCAGCTCTAATATGCAACACTTTCAATGGAAAACAATTCTTGCACGCGGCTAATAGAAACAAAACCGAACATGAGTGATCTTGCCAAGGGAGGTAATAATAAAATATTTAGGGATAAATAACAACTTAATTCGGGCTCTGCAAACTAGAACTCAGTTGGCACATATAGAATAAAACATACTGGTGTAACTTAATGGTCATACAATGTGGCGAAACATCCTAATTCAGCACATACATGATCACCAACAAACTACACTAGTGTGCAGACAGCACATAAGCGAGCACTGAAGCAAGGGTAACAGCTGAAGAAATAAATGCCACACACATCTTAGTGTGAAATTCCAACCTCCTTGACATCTTAATCTCAGTGTGGAGTATTATGGTCTTCAACTTGTTGACCACCTGCTGGTTTTCAATCTCCATATTGCTCCTCTCAGTCCACAACTCTAAGTATGCTTGCTCCATTTCCTTTTTCTTTGTCTGCAACCTTGCTGCTCTTCCATAGTCCAAGAGAGCCTGATCCCAGAGTTGTATTAATGAACGGCTAAGTACAGGACCCCATGCTTCATCTATCCACATGAACCAGGAGCACCTATCAGGTCCCTGCATACAGATAAAATTGGGATGATATAGAAGAAATTTGAATGTCTGAAAACTGAAATGCAAAAAATTAGATAATTGAATCAGATACTAAATGCTCACCGAGAGAGGGCATCCAAGGAACCTCCTGCCTGTGGCCGCGTAGACGAAAGCCACTTTTCTTGCTGGACGCATTTCGTGATGGCACCTATGTGGAGAGGAAGTATCTATGCCCAAGAACTCTGGATCCGGAATCTCTTCTGGAGGTACATCGGCCGTAGGTTGGACGGGCTGCAGATCAGAAGATGAAAAGAGGTTAAGAAGAAGCGGATCTGACCAAAAGAAAAAGGGGGGAGTGGGAAAAGAGAGGGGAGCAAACATAACCTGAAGAGATTCGCCTGATTCAACACTGCCATGGCTTAGATCCCTGGATATGACTGAGCTCCCTCCTTCTCCTGTGTAGCCATTCCTAGGCGCCATTGACGCTGAGAAAGAACAGCTCGTGGTCAATGCTCTGTTTTGCTAGAGACAAATGAGGAAGAAGGGGGTAGTGTGGTGGTGGGGGCAGGGAAGGGGGGCCCATTACTGTGGAATACGGTGGGAGTGGAGGGGTGATAAATTGAGATACAGATGAATACGAGAGCGGTCATCGGTCCCACTCTGTCCTGGCCGGCATGCAACGCGAATCCACATGCTAGCGCTAGCGGACTGGATTGCCGCTGTGAATGGAACGCGAAGGACAAAAACCGCGTTTGCAGGCAATGGGCAGATTACCGTGGACGCCCCCGGGTCAGAGGTGAGGGAGCTTGTCATCGACAAGTGCGTCGGGTTCATACGGATAGGCCTGAGGGCTCTTCCCAGACTCGAGCGCCTGGCCTCCCTGGGCACTAGAGTGTGCTTCGAGACCACCTCGTTTCCCTGCCGTAGGCAATGTAACCTCACCTTGTGCATGGGTGTCTGTCGGGACCCCGATCCTAAGTCACATCGATCTAGTATGTAACACTTCATATCACTTTATGGCCTCACGCACGGTATTTTCATGGGTGCCACCTTACCTGGCCCGGGACCGTTTGCGCCTTTTGGCTCACGTATATGATAGTGTCGCTAGCATCCATATGACAGAGAACCCGGGCCGACATGACTAGTCATGAACCCAAAGTGGCACTAACTTACAGGGACAGGCATACATGAATCAACCTCGAGTATGTCGGTCAACAGCGTATGAATCCGGGCTGTAGCACTAGGCTAACAGGACTCCGGGAACCCGGGCTGTAGCAAGCTAGGCACGACTCCGAATGTCACCGCGTGACATTTCCCCGAAGGGACAGACACAGGAACAAAGTGAATCACATGCCGGCCAGTCAAGTGTTCCGGAGCAGTAGTGCTGGGCAAGCAGGACTCCGGTGAACCGGGCTGTAGCGGACTACTATGCCTCATGGAAGCACAAGACTATATTTCCCCATAAGAGAGGCTACCAGGGATAAACAACTAGGTTGTCGGATCCCACACATAGCAATACATGTTACACGTACGCATAACATGCAAGTATGTGTTGTACAACATGGCATCACAACATAACTCAAACTCATATAGATAAAGGCCCAGAAGAGCCACATAGCATTCAATACAAACACCGGTCTCATGACCCATCATTCAGAGCATACAAGCAACGGAAGCATTACATGTCTGAGTACAGACAACTACAAAAGGAAAAGACTAAGAAGCCTGACTAAACACGACCCTCCCAAGGGTACAAGATCGTAACTGGGATACAAGCTACTCGTCGAAGTCACTAGTGTAACCAACTGCAAAACATAAATAAGCAAACGTGAGTACGAAGGTACTCAGCAAGTCTTACATCAGAACTATCTACATATGCAACATTATCAACAAGGGGGTGGTGGAGTTTTAATAGCAGCAAGCCAGCTTTGACTCAGTGTCTAGCCTATACTACGAGTATCAGAAACTTCTTTGAGGTGAGAAGACGCACACGTGTCCACATATTCACCATACCAATACTCCACTATGGATCCGTTCCCATCTCCCTACGAGAAGGCCATCCATAGCACTCACGCTTATCTTGCGGATTTTAGGGTATCCACTTCAAGTTTCCTATGTACTACATAAGTCCTCCAAGTTTCCATATCCGAGGAAAACGGCTATTCGAATAGATAATGTTAACCCTGCAGGGGTGTACTTCTTCACACATGCTCTCGCCACTTATCGCCCTGTACACGTCATGTACCTCGGCAACCTTCAAGCGGAAGCCGGGCGAGGGTGTCGGCCACGACCTGACTAACCACACAAGTCTCTCGTCCAGGTTTATCGCCTATTCGAGTTCCATCCGCAAGGAGTTCCGGCCGAAGTCTCCAGTACGGCCCCAAACGATGTGTGCAGGGTTCCCAAGCCCACCATCCGGGTGCCACTTAGTACACCGTGCCGCAGTGCCTAGTCTGTCCCAAGCCCGTCCCGCCGGACACCACCTGGTAGACAAGTAGCACTACCTACAAATGCCAGAAACTAGTTGCAACTCCTGGACAGAGATCAAGTGGATTAATAAGCCGAGAGGGGTCAGATAACCGGAACCCAATGTGTGGTAGTAACTGGACTTGGATAACATACACATAACTCAGTGCTTAGGGACAGTTCCAATGAGACAACCCACCATGTACTCCTACATGGCCTCTCATCGCTACCTTTACCAAAACGTGTTCACACTTAGCCTTTATCGGTAGGACATGTTCACCACTGCGATTCATTCCCGATGAATCAGACCTGACACAACTCTAAGCATAGCCGACATAAAGAAAACAAGCATGGATGAGTAGGCACATCAAGGCTCAAGCAACTCCTACTCATGCTAGTGGGTTTCAACTATTTACTATGGCAATGACAGGTCATGCAGAGGAATGGGTTCAACTACCGCAGCAGAAAAGTAGTAGTTGAATCGTTGTTGTCCTAATGCAGTATAAGGAGCAGGAGCGAGAGAGTGGGATTTATCGAAATGCTCAAGGGGGTTTGCTTGCCTGATAGACGACGAAGGGGCACTGCTCCTCTGATAGGTACTCGGGAACACCTTCCGGAGTGGAACCTATCGAGAAGAAACGGTGCCGGCAATCAATACACAAACAAATGCAAGAATATGTGCATGAACATGACATGTGCAAATGCTAGTGTTTGGGCTAATGCAAGACGCTACCAAGTTGGTTGAAGCCCATTTGAATCAAGATTCAAATGCAATTCAAAATGAAGCATTTAAAATGCCCATATTATGTTTTCACTTATAAAGCATGTATAAGTTGGTTTTTCATGCATGGAACTGGCATAAATGGATTCCTTACATTTTTCTGATAATTTTTCATATATAAATTATTTCATTCTGAGCTACGGTTGAATTATTATGATTTTTTGAAGTTTAAGCAATATTCTGGAATTTCCTGAGTTAAAATAATTCCAGAAATCAATTATTGCGTCAGCTTGAGGTCAGCACTGCGTCAGTAGGTCAATTGGGTTGACCCAGGTCAAACCTGACCAGTGGGACCCACTGGTCAGTGACTAACTAAACTAACCTAGTTTAATTAGCACTAACCTAGGTTAAACTAATTAGTTTTAAACCTAATCTAAACTAATTAACCGGGCGGGGCCCACATGTCATAGACCCAGGGGAGGTCAAATCCCCAGGTCAACCGAGCAACACTGCCGGCGGCTCGACGCCGGCGAGGCCAGGTGCGGCGGTGCGCTGCGGGTTTTGCCCACAGGGAGCCATTTGGCACGCGGAGTGCAGCTACGGGATGCGGACGCTCGTCCGCATCCAGCCGTGGTGGTGGCGCGGCCGGGGAGCGGCTGGAGTGGCGCCAACGACGACGAGTGCGGCGGCCGGAGTTCGGCCAGGTGCGCGCGGGGTGTTTTGGGGCACAACAGGAGCTACGAGCGGGTCCGCTCGACTCGCCAGAGTGCACCGAGTGCAACGGCGAGCTCGGATGCGAGCTGCGGCGGCTGTGGCCACGACGGCGAGGGGCTGCGGCGGCGATGGCTTCGGCCGGGGTGGAAACCATGACTACGACATGGGAACGAGGGGGAGAAGAGAGGGGAAACAGGGATATGCTCATGGCGATCACGCGAAGTAGCACGTCGGGCTCGGGGGAGGCCTGGTGACGACGAATCGACGGTGGTGGACGGCGGAGCCCTAGGTGGAAGACGATGGCGATGGCGGCGTTCCAGGGCGTCCGGTGCCGTGCGTCTCGTCGAGGAGGCGTAGCCCACAACGGCGGAGCGCGTGGACACGACGGAGGGACGAGGGGGAGGCAGTGGCCGCGGCAACGACGAGCGGTGGCGTCGGCTGCGCTTGGGTGCATGCGAGAGAGAGAACTGAGGAGGGGGAGGAGCTCGAGGGAGTGAGCGAGAAGGACCAGGGAGTGCGTGGCGACGTCGTGGGCGTTGAGGCAGCGGCGGGAAGCAGGAGGTGGCGGGGCGCATGCTCGCGCGCGGCGGCCACGCGCGTGCGGTCCTCTTGGCGGGAGGTTGGTGGTGACTGGCAGAGGCCAGTGGGCTGGGCCTCTGCTGGGCCGTGGTGGGGCGCCAGGTAAGTCAGGTAAGTTCCTTTCTCTCTCTCCTTTTTGTTTTCTGTTTTCTATTTCTGACATTTGTTTTTGACATTAAAATAAATACTAGCACAATTATAAAAATGTTGAGATTCCTTGTGACCACTAGTTATAATATACCAGAGGCCCTCACCAAATTCCAACATTTTTGGAGCCTTTAAAATATTTATATTATTTTAAACAGCCCCAATTCAAATACATATGGGTTCATTCAAAAATCCAAAATGTTTAGCAAAAATGTGCATCACCTCTGGTTGTTGTTTCCAACATTTTCCAAAGAACATGAACATTTTTGAAAAGCATTTTGGGTTCATTGAAATTCCATTTTTAATTTGAACCTATTTGAATATGCTTTGGTGCTAGGGCTTGAAACATCCCCATTTCAATTTCATTTGAAACTTAACGTGATGCACAAAGCAAACCTATAACATACCAGAACTAGGGATGTGACAGTGTCACAGAGGAAACAGCTCGCCGATACTTTGCGCCACGCATGAAGCTCAAGCTTGGCTTCTTTCTCGAAGGCGCCCCGGACATAACGGACCTGATTATTTGTTTCACTGGACCTGACAGATGGATCGTGCCATCTGTTTGCTCGCCGTGGCCGCCACTGCTACCTAATCTCAGGCGACTGCTGGTCGCCGACGTGCCTCTGTCCTGGGATGTCTCATGGCCCCGTCTCCTTGAGACGGTGCCTTCCCTCGAGACCCTTCATATCCACATTTCAACCCCTAGAAAAGAGGAAGAGGAACCCAACGTTGATGAGATATCGTGTCAGCCTACCATGCTTGGGCACCATCACCTCAAGGAATTTGTGATGGTTGGTTTTGAGGGGACAGAGAGGCAGGTTTACCTTGTCAGGTTTTTCATGGGGATATGCAGCACCGTGTTGCGCCATGTTGCCATGTTCAAGAAGGGGAATGTTCGGGACAAGGGGCACTGGGCATGGGAGATGGTGACGCAACAACAACACTCACGGTGGACCAACGAGGAGAAGGACAAGACACTAAAGCAGATTATGAATGGGATCCCTTCTTCCTCAACGGCTTCTCCAGTTATAGTTTTTGGCTGAATTTCTTATCCATGCATGACTTGAAAGGAACATTTCGTCTAGTTAATTTCCTTGGATTTCAGTATTTCATTCTATTTAATATACAATGTGTTGTTGTACTCAGTCTAATGTGTTTGTTGCTGCTTGTCTTTTCACCCATTTAAAACACTCACAGAGGTTTCTCGTTATCCACCGCCTCCCCCATCGTTAGATCTGACATGATCAAGCAGCTTGTAATGTCCATTCGTCTCGCGCAATGCAACACATTAGCTATGTTTAAGAAACATCATTGGTGTTGCAATCCCCAGCGTCCCCTTGTCTCGCACATCCCAACGCTAACCATGCATCAAAAACATCAGTGATGTTGCAATCCCTAGTGTCCTCCTCGTCTCACGCATCACAACACTGCAACACCAGTGATGTTTCAGAAATGACAGGAACTTTGCAATCCGGCGAGCTCGATGCACTAACGCCTCTACAACACCGTGCAGTCGCAGCATAGCATAGTGCAACTCGACGTCGCCCACGGAAATATCTCTAGCGAGCTCACGTTCGACGCCTCCCGCAACACCTCGAATGTTGCAAAAAGGTCGTGCCCGAGTGCAGTGTTTCACAACATCATCAGTCACTTCACTGTCAGTGAGATCCCGAGTGCACGTTGTCTTAACTCTTGAAGCAGTCGGTAGACGCCTTCCCCTCCAATCCTTGTGGCAGCAGCGCTAAGGCCCTGGACTTGAAGCATCGGCAAGTCGGTGGGCTGCGGCGGTGAGCAGTGCGCCGTTCAATTATTGCGGTGGCGGAAGCTAGCATATCATATAGGCGGGAAGATGTGAGAGAGAGATGAAGAGAGAGAGGGGGGGATAAGGTAAGGGATGTGTGAGACGAGATATTTCTGAAATAATGGAAGTGGTGTGTGGGGAGGTCGCCGGTGCGTGTGTCCGAGGAAGCCACCGCTCTTCTCCTGCTGAAGCCAAGCCTGGCGGGCTCATCATCGTCGGTCGATTAGCCATTTGCAGGCTACGGATGCGAAGGCGGAGCTTCATTTTCCAAGGCTCATGGGCTGCTCGACATGGGTAACGGGTGCCGCCGGTAATTTAGGCTAGGTTTGGTTCAAATATGTTGAAAACCATCTGATTTTATGTAAAAATTATACAAGTATGAATGAATATCATCCGAGTTGTTTAAATATGCATCAAATTTGTTCAATTTCATTATGTTTCGATTGAAATTAACTGGACACATGCGGCTAGCTTTGGATAGCCGACTCCTGCATCAGCGTCCGCGGACTGCCCCCCTCCCGGTCTATGGACAAATGGGGTGCCCGGTTTGCGGGTCAGTGTGGAGATGCCCTAAGGAGACTATCATGATATTCCGTATTGGTCTACCTCGGTGAGATGGTTACACAAACACAAAATAATAAAAATAGAATATGCATGTCCTTTTCATTTTCATTTGTGCTTCTAATTGGGTAGTATTATTACCCAAACCATTATATCGCCTAGATTGGTAAACAGTACATGTGGATAAACATGGCAATGTGCATGAATAAGCTGCTCTTACATGGCAACATGTAGCCATATCTGGCCGAAATTTTTTTGTCATTACTTTTTTTATACACATCCAATATTACTTTTTGGTTCGACTAGGTTCCCTCCTGAAAGCACATTTGCTCCCTTGGTGGTTTCGGTAATTCATGTCAACATATATGTTGTTGGACTAACATTTTCATTTAGTATATTTCAGAAAAGTTCAATGTTGGCATGGCAAGGACATGTGGATGTGTACCCCTCAAAATGCTAATGAAGCTCGTTGGTAAAAGCTTCAAGACTCTTAATTTTTGATTAAGTGATCCAAGATCATATTGAGTCCATAGGAAAGTCAATACTATATATTAAAAGGGGATGGGATTTGATCATGACTTAGTTGCTCAAAGTGCTTGAAGATATTGCTCCAAAACCCTCAACCACTTTCCCACATTCCAATCTGTCCAAAACCCTAAGTCAAACTCGGTCCCACTGAAACAGTCACGCCCGGACCCACCGAGTTGCTCAAGACTGCGCCACCAACCAAGCCCTAGAAACTCAGTACAACCGAGATGACATTCGGTCTCACCGAAGTGCAGTGACCAAGTTTCTATAACCAGTCGAAGTCATTTTGGGATTACCAAGATGAACCGATCGGAACCACCGAGATGAGGTTCTGCTTAGGTCATCGCTAATCCGTCTCACCGAGTGGAGTTATTCAGTCTCACTGAAAAGCCTAACGTTCAATTTTTTACAATGTTCAGTCTCACCGAGAATTCTTTTCGGTGTCACTGAATTGTGCATAAAGTTTGTAACGGTTGGATTTTTGGTAATGGCTATATATACCCTTGATGACCCACAAGTATAGGGGATCTATCTTAGTCCTTTCGATAAGTAAGAGTGTCGAACCCAACGAGGAGCAGAAGGAAATGATAAGCGGTTTTCAGTAAGGTATTCTCTGCAAGCACAGAAATTATAGGTAACAGATAGTTTTGTGATAAGATAATTGGTAACGAGCAACAAGTAACAAAAGTAAATAAAGTGCAGCAAGGTGGCCCAATCCTTTTTGTAGCAAAGGACAAGCCTGGACAAACTCTTATATAGAGAAAAGCGCTCCCGAGGACACAAGGGAATTATCGTCAAGCTAGGTTTCATCACGATCATATGATTCGCGTTCCGTACTTTGACAATTTGTTATGTGGGTGGACCGGTGCTTGGGTGTTGTCCTTACTTGGACAAGCATCCCACTTATGATTAACCTCTATTGCAAGCATCCGCAACTACAACAAAAGTATGAAGGTAAACCTAACCATAGCATGAAACATATGGATCCAAATCAGCCCCTTACGAAGCAACACATAAACTAGGGTTTAAGCTTCTATCACTCTAGCAACCCATCATTTACTTATTACTTCCCAATGCCTTCCTCTAGGCCCAAATAATGGTGAAGTGTCATGTAGTCGACGTTCCCATAACACCACTAGAGGAAAGACAACATACATCTCATCAAAATATCGAACGAATACCAAATTCACATGACTACTAATAGCAAGACTTCTCCCATGTCCTCAGGAACAAACGTAACTACTCACAAAGAATAGTCATGTTCATAATCAGAGGGGTATTAATATGCATATAGGATCTGAACATATGATCTTCCACGAAATAAACCAACTAGCATCAACTACAAGGAGTAATCAACACTACTAGCAACCCACAGGTACCAATCCCAGACTTGGAGACAAGAATTGGATACAAGAGATGAACTAGGGTTTGAGAGGAGATGGTGCTGGTGAAGATGTTGATGGAGATTGACCCCCTCCCGATGAGAGTATCGTTGGTGATGATGATGGCGATGATTTCCCCTTCCCGGAGGGAAGTTTCCCCGATAGAACAGCTCTGCCAGAGCCCTAGATTGGTTCCGCCAAGGTTCCGCCTCGTGGCGGCGGAGTCTTGTCCCGAAAGCTGGCTTATGATTTTTTTTCCCTCATCGAAAGACTCCAGATAGCAGAAGATGCGCATCGGAGGGCCACCAGGGGCGCCCATGAGGCAGGGGGCGCGCCCAGGGGGTAGGGCGCGCCCCCACCCTCGTGGGCAGGGAGTGGCCCCCCTCTGGAACTTATTGCGCTCAGTATTTTTTATATATTCTAAAAATGACTTCCGTGAAGTTTCAGGACTTTTGGAGCTGTGCAGAATAGGTCTCTAATATTTGCTCCTTTTCCAGCCCAGAATCCCAGCTGCCGGCATTCTCCCTCTTTATGTAAACCTTGTAAAATAAGAGAGGATAGGCATAAGTATTATGACATAATGTGTAATAACATCCCATAATGCAATAAATATCGATATAAAAGCATGATGCAAAATGGACGTATCAACTCCCCCAAGCTTAGACCTCGCTTGTCCTCAAGCGAAAGCCGAAATTGAAAAATATTTCCACATGTTTAGAGATAGAGGTGTCGATAAAAATAAAATACGGACATGAGGGCATCATGATCATTCTTAGAACAACAACTTATATAATTCTTGTCATATGATCTCTTATGCTAGAGTAACAATTCAATCACAATTTCAAGTATGAATCATAAACTTCATTGAAAACTAACAAACTATAATCTCAGTCATTGGAGCAATTGCAATTTATCATAACATAGGAAAGAGTCAAAATATAAGAGCTTTTCAGCAAGTCCACATACTCAACTATCATATAGTCTTTCACAATTGCTAACACTCGCGCAATACTGATGGGTACGGAGTTTTAATCGGACACAGAGAAAGATAGGGGCTTATAGTTTTGCCTCCCAACGTTTTACCTCATGGGTAATGTCAACAATAATAATTCATGAAAACTCACATCCAATTAGCCATATATACCAAGATCTTTCCAACATGTTGTGCTTTCCAAAAGATAAAATTTAAAAAGGAAGGGTGAAGATCACCATGACTCTTATGCAAGGTAGGAGATAAAAGTAAAAGATAGGCCCTTCGCAGAGGGAAGCATAGGTTTTCATGCGCTTTTCTGGTTGGATGCACAAAATCTTAATGCGAAAGAACATCACTTTATATTGCCACTTGTGATATGGACCTTTATTATGCAGTCCGTTGCTTTTATTTCTTCCATATCACATGATCGTATAAAGCTTATTTTCTCCCACACTAATAAGTCATACATATTTAGAGAGCAATTTTTATTGCTTGCACCGATGGCAACTTACTTGGAGGGTCTTACTCAATCCATAGGTAGGTATAGTGGACTCTCATGGCAAAAATGGTTTAAGGGTGTTTGGAAGCACAAGTGGTATCTCTACTTGGTGCAAAGAATTTGGCTAGCATGAGGGGGAAAGGCAAGCTCAATCATGTTAGATGATCCATGACAATATAATTTATCTCAGATGTAAGAAAACATGACCCATTACGTTCTCTTCCTTGTCCAACGTCAACCCTTTCGCATGTCATATTTTAATGAGTGCTGACAATCATAAAAGATGTTCAAGATAGTGTATTTATATGTGAAGACCTCTCTTTCTTTATTACTTCTTATTACTTGCAACGATGACCAAAACTATGTTTGCCAACTCTCAACAACTTTTATTCATCATACTCTTTCTATGTGAGCTCATTACTCTCCATAAGATCCATATGATCTCTTTGTTTCTTTTTATTTCTTTCTCTTTTCTTTTATTCACTCAAGATTATGGCAAAATAATCAAGCCCTTGACTCAACACTAATCTTTATTATATATAGCTCACAGACTCGATTACATAGAAGGATCATAAAGCAAAACTCACAACTATATCATACTAAAACTTTATTCTACTAGATCAAGATATTATCAAAAGGATCAAACTAAGAAAAACGGTAAAGATAAAAGTGATGGTCATACTATACAGGGGCACTCCCCCAATCTTGGCAGTTGCCAAGGGGAGTGCCCATACCAGATACTCAATTCTTCTTTATTGGTGGAGAGGGTGGAGTTGTTGATGATGTAGGCTTGTCGTCCTTCTTCCAAGGCATAGGCTCGCCATCATGGAAGGATGATCGAGTCTCTTGAATCCTCAAATCTGCAGCCAAACTCATCCTCTTGAATCTATACTCATACTCACAGTTTTGGTTTTGCAGGTCATAGATCTGGGCTTGGAGGTGCTCGATTTTCTCGTGAAGCTTGAAGATGGCCTCCCCAGTGTCCTTGGCATGCAGCTTGTGGTTGTTGGTTAACTCCGGGATCATAATGTGATTGGAGTCAAGTCCACGCTCCACCATCTCCTGGCACCTGAAAACTTGTTGCTCCATTGCTCGAGCCTTGTTTCCACGCTTCCGGTCCTCCTTGGTCCCTCAACATCGCAGATGTGCAACAACCCCTCACGCATCTCAATGGTTTGAGGGTGTTGCAGCACCTCCGCGAGGTAGGGGTTGATGACCTTCTCGAAGAACTTGTCCTTGGGGGCACTTGAGGATGCCATGACGACCTAGATCTGTCAGATAAATAGCTCGAAACAAAGACAAGAGATATATACAGGAGTCAAAACCTCTGGGATATTATATAGTGAATTTTTACCGACCAAAATACGTAACGTGCAAGAAAACGGAGTCCGGAGAGCACACGAGGTGCCCACGAGGTAGGGGGCGCGCCCAGGGGGTAGGGCGCGCCCTCCACCCTCGTGGAGCCCTCGTGTCCTTGCCGAACTGCTTCTTATTTTTCTATTTTTCTAAATATTCCAAAATGGAGAAAAATTGCCATTAGAACTGTTTTGGAGTCGGTTTACTTACCGTACCACATACCTATTCCTTTTCGGAGTCTGAAATGTTCCGGAAAGCGTCCCTTATGTATTCCTTCGGGGTTACGGTTTCAATAACATTGGTTTCAACATTTATAGGACTACCTGAGATATAATGTTTAATTCTTTGACCATTCACCACCTTCGGTTTTGTGCCTTCGAAGTTGTTGATTTTTATGGCGCCAGAACGATAGACCTCCTCGATAACATAAGGACCTTCCCATTTAGAGAGAAGTTTTCCTGCAAAAAATCTTAAACGAGAGTTGTATAGCAATACACAATCACCTACATTAAACTCACGCTTTTGTATTCTTTTGTCATGCCATCTTTTAAATTTTTCTTTAAATAATTTGGCATTCTCGTAGGCTCTGGTTCTCCATTCATCGAGTGAGCTAATGTCAAATAACCTCTTCTCACCGGCAAGTTTGAAATCATAATTGAGTTCTTTAATAGCCCAATAAGCCTTATGTTCTAGTTCGAGAGGTAAGTGACATGCTTTTCCATAGACCATTTTATACGGAGACATACCCATAGGATTTTTATATGCAGTTCTATAGGCCCATAATGCATCATCAAGTTTCTTGGACCAATTCTTTCTAGATCTATTAACAGTCTTTTGCAAAATTAATTTGAGCTCTCTATTGCTCAATTCTACTTGACCACTAGACTGTGGGTGATAAGGAGATGCAATTCTATGATTAACATCATATTTAGCAAGCATTTTACGGAAGGCACCATGAATAAAATGTGAACCACCATCAGTCATTAAATATCTAGGGACTCCAAACCTTGGAAAAATAACTTCTTTAAGCATCTTAATAGAGGTGTTATGATCAGCACTACTAGTTGGAATAGCTTCTACCCACTTAGTAACGTAATCAACAACAACTAAAATATGTGTGTGTCCATTGGAGGCAGAAAAAGGTCCCATATAATCAAAGCCCCAAACATCAAATGGTTCAATAACAAGTGAATAATTCATAGGCATTTCTTGACGTCTACTAATATTACCAATTCTTTGACATTCATCACAAGATACAACAAACTTACGGGCATCCTTGAAGAGAGTAGGCAAATAAAAACTGGATTGCAATACCTTGTGTGCCAGTTCTATCTCTAGCATGGTGTCCTCCATAAGCCTCGGAGTGACACTTGCGTAGGATCTGTTCCTGTTCATGCTCAGGTACACAACATCTAATAACACCATCTACTCCTTCTTTATAAAGATGTGGATCATCCCAGAAGTAATGTCTTAAATCATAGAAAAGCTTTTTTCTTTTGCTGGTATGTGAAACTAGGTGGTATAAATTTAGCAATAATATAATTAGCATAATGAGCATACCATGGAGTAGTACAAGAAGCATTTATGACATTTAATTGTTCATCAGGAAAGCTATCATCAATAGGTAGTGGGCCATCAAGAACATTCTCTACCCTAGACAAGTTGTCTGCAACGGGGTTCTCAGCTCCCTTTCTATCAATAATATGCAAATCAAATTCTTGTAGCAAGAGAAACCATCTAATAAGTCTAGGTTTAGCATCTTTCTTTTCCATAAGATATTTAATAGCAGCATGATCCGTGCGAATAGTTACTTTAGAATCAACAATATAAGGTCTGAACTTATCACAAGCGAATACAACTGCCAAAAATTCTTTTTCAGTAGTAGCATAATTTCTCTGAGCTTTGTCTAGAGTTTTACTAGCATATTGAATAACATTTAATTTCTTATCAACTCTTTGCCCCAGAACAGCACCTACATCATAATCACTAGCATCACACATAATTTCAAACGGTAAATTCCAATCAGGTGGCTGAACAATAGGTGCAGAGATTAATGCTTTCTTAAGTATTTCAAACGCTTCTACGCAATCATCATCAAAAACAAATGGTATATCTTTTTGTAATAAATTAGTCAGATGCCGAGAAATTTTTGAGAAGTCCTTAATGAACCTCCTATAAAAACCGGCGTGACCAAGGAAACTTCTTATACCTTTGATGTCCTTGGGACATGGCATCTTTTCAATGGCATCAACCTTAGCTTTATCAACTTCAATACCTCTTTCAGAAAATTTATCCCCCAAGACAATACCTTCATTAACCATAAAGTGGCACTTCTCCCAATTCAAGACAAGGTTAGTTTCTTCACATCTCTGCAAAACTCGATCAAGGTTGCTTAAGCAATCATCAAAAGAGGATCCATAGACGGAGAAATCATCCATGAAAACCTCATAATTTTTTTCACAAAAGTCAGAGAATATAGCCATCATGCATCTTTGGAAGGTAGCAGGTGCATTACATAAACTAAAAGGCATACATCTGTAAGCAAAAGTACCGAACGGGCAAGTAAAAGTGGTCTTAGATTGATCATCAGTTGACACAGGTATTTGAGAGAAACCAGAATAACCATCTAGAAAGAAAAAAAGTGTATGTTTGGATAATCTTTCTAGCATTTGATCAATAAAAGGTAAGGGTAATGATCCTTTTTAGTAGCCTTATTTAATTTGTGGAAATCAATTACCATCCTATAACCTGTAATAATTCTTTGCGGAATCAATTCATATTTATCATTAGGAACGACAGTAATACCTCCCTTTTTAGGGACACAATGGACAGGACTTACCCACTGACTATCAGCAACGGGATAAATTATACTTGCCTCAAGGAGCTTTATTATTTCCTTTCTTACCACTTCTTTCATCTTAGGATTTAACCGTCGTTGGTGATCACGAACTGGTTTGGCATCTTTCTCCAAATTTATTTTGTGTTGACATAGTGTGGGACTAATGCCCTTAAGATCATCGAGAGTATATCCAATAGCAGCACGGTGCTTCTTCAGAGTTTTCAATAATCTCTCTTCTTCATGCTCTGAAAGGTTAGCACTAATAATAACATGACATATCTTTTTCTCATCAAGATAAGCATATTTAAGAGTATCAGGTAACGGTTTGAGCTCAAACACGGGATCACCCTTGGGTGGAGGAGGATCCCCTAGGATTTCGATAGGAAAATTGTGTTTTAGGATGGGTTCCTGTTTAAAGAATACTTCATACATTTCCCTTCTTTCATTCATAAACATATCATTTTCATGGTCTAGCAAATATTTTTCTAAAGGATCACTAGGAGGCACGGCAATAGAAGCAAGACCAATAATTTCACCTTTACTAGGCAATTCCTCTTCACGGTGTTGTCTACGAAATTTAGAGAAATTAAACTCATGAGACATATCACCTAAACCAATAGTAACAACATCCTTTTCATAATCTATCTTAGCATTAACTGTGTTCAAGAAGGGTCTACCAAATATAATGGGACAAAAGCTATCTTGTGGGGAACCAATGACAAGAAAATCAGCAGGATATTTAGTTTTCCCACACAAGACTTCAACATCTCTAACAATCCCAATTGGTGAAATAGTATCTCTATTGGCAAGTTTAATTGTGACATCAATATCTTCTAACTCAGCAGGTGCAATATCATGCATAATTTCTTTGTATAAGTCAATAGGTATTGCACTAGCACTAGCACCCATATCACACAAGCCATGATAACAATGATCTCCTATTTTATCAGAAATAACAGGCATGCCTACCACATGTCTATGTTTATCTTTAGCACAAGGTTTAGCAATTCTAGCAGTCTCATCACAGAAATGAATAACATGCCCATCAATACTATCAGACAAGAGATCTTTAACAATAGCAATATTAGGTTCAAATTTAACTTGCTCAGGAGGTGTATAAGTTCTAATATTGCTTTTATGAACCAACAGTTGAAGCTTTAGCATGATCTTTTATCCTAACAGGAAAAGGTGGTTTCTCAACATAAGCAGTTGGAACAATATGATCATTATAAGTGACAGTCTTTTCTTCAACTTTAATAGGTGCAGCTACTTCTACTTCTATGGGAGGATGATATTTAAACCACTTCTCTTTAGGGAGATCAATATGAGTAGCAAAAGATTCACAGACAGAAGCTACTATCTCAGAGTCAAGTCCATATTTAGTGCTAAATTTACGGAAAACATAGGTATCCATAAATGATTTAACACAATCAAACTTAGGTGTCATACCTGACTCCTTACCTTCGTCGAGATCCTAATCATCAGAGTTGCGTTTAATTCTTTCCAATAAATCCCATTTGAATTCAATAGTCTTCATCATAAAAGAGCCAGCACAAGAAGTATCGAGCATGGTGTGGTTGTTATCAGAAAGCCGAGCATAATTTTTTTGAATAATCATTTCTCTTGAGAGCTCATGATTGGGGCATGAATATAACATTGACTTAAGCCTTC